>NC_142604.1:4699528-4712597 GCF_041222555.1 Hakea prostrata | reverse complement strand
AAGAATCAAGCACAAAAGGAATAAAGCACAAAAGGGAAGATTATAGTCTTCTATTTTATTCGGTTGAATCCCTTGCAAATAATAAAAGATAACAGGTAAGATTATAATCTTCTATTTTATTCGTTGGCGGGAATTGAACTTGGGTCTGGGTGAAAGCCAGATATCCTAACCATTGGTTGCATGGTTGTGGGAGAAATTTCAAGTTCTTTGTTTTTTGGTTTGATGGCTCCTAGTTCAAGCCCATCTCTCACTGCCAAACAGTACCAGCAGTTTATGCAATTTGTCAATAATGGAAGCCCTGGAAGCCCTCAACCTTCTGCTAATCTATCTGGTGAGTCTATTTGTTGTTCCTCAATTTTTTCATCTCATTGGATCATTGATACAGGTGCCAGCAATCATATAACCCACTCTTTGCATCTTTTAAATAATGTTAAACCTTATACTAATTCTAAACCTATTCGTCTACCCAATGGTACATCTATCCCAGTGACTCACAAAGGGACTACTCCCTTATCCTCTTTTTCAACTTCATGATGTGCTTTATGTTCCTGATTTTCATTATAATTTATTGTCTGTCAGTCAATTCACCAAATCTTTGCATTGTGCTGCTATTTTCTTTCCTGATTTTTGTGTTTTTCAAGACCTCACCACCAAACGGGTGATTGGGAGTGGTGAAAAGCATGCTGGTCTCTACTTTTATCGTGCTCATGGTCACTTTGCTCCCTTTGTTTCCCAAACTTCACATTTTGAAATGTGGCATTGGCGATTAGGGCATCCTTCTCATTTTCCTCACAATTTTTTATCTCAAAATAATTTTGATGCTACAATTTCACCTCAACATAGTGATATTTGTCCTCTCGCTAAACAATCACGTTTACCTTTTCCAATGCATGTTGAACGGAGTAATTGTCCTTTTTCTCTTTTACATTGTGACATATGGGGTGATTTTTCTATTGCTTCTTTTTCTGGTGCTCATTACTTTCTTACCATTGTTGATGATTATTCTCGCTGTAATTGTATTTTTCTTATGCGTCACAAGTCTGAAACTCAATGTCTTCTTAAAAATTTTATTGCCATGGTAAAAACACAATTTACTTACTTTGTTAAGAAAGTTCGTAGTGATAACGGTCTTGAGTTTCTCTCTCTCTCTTCTTACTTTAATGAGTTGGGCATAATTCATGAACGTAGTTGTGTTGCTACTCTTCAACAAAATGATGTTGCTGAACGTAAACATCGACATATCCTTGAGGTTGCTCGAGCTTTACGTTTTCAAGCACATCTACCTTTAACTTTTTGGGGGGAATGTGTTCAAACTGTAGTTTATCTCATTAATCGTCTTCCTACCCCCTTGTTAAAGGGTAAAACTCCAAATGAACTTGTGACTGGTGTTTCACCTAAGTATTCTCATCTTCGTGTTTTTGGTTGTTTATGTTATGCTAATAATTTAACTCCTCATCAATCTAAGTTTTCTCCACGTGCTATTCCAGGCATTTTTGTTGGGTATTCATATGGGCAAAAGGCATATCGTATTTACAACCCTGTCACTCGTAAGATATTCACTAGTTGGGATGTCATATTTCATGTGACGATATTTCCATACCAGCATGCTACCTTCTCTCAATCATTTCTTCTCCCCACTCCTCTTCCCCACCTGTCATTCCTTGTCCTGCAATTGATGATCGCGTATCCCCTCCTCATCCTACTCTACCCCCCTCTTTAATAGAATCACTCTCTGAGGATCCTAGAGTCCCTCTTCGTCATAGTACTCGTCCTATTCGCCCTCCTCCTCACCTCCAAGATTTTCAGTGCAATGTTGCTTCACTACCTTCTTGTCCTTATCCACTCAATAATTACCTCTCGTATTCGGCTTTTTCTCCTACTCATCATGCTTTCCTTTCTAGTATTTCTACTAATTCTGAACCTCGTTCCTTTGTTGAGGCTTCCCATAATCCCAAATGGTGTGCTGCCATGGCTAATGAGATTAAGGCTCTTGAGCTAAACCATACTTGGAGCTTGCAACCTCTTCCGCCTAGCAAGATTGCTATACAGTGTAAATGGGTATACAAAATTAAATATCGAGCTGATGGTTCTATTGAACGCTACAAGGCTCACTTGGTTGCCAAAGGATTTACTCAAATTTAAGGTGTTGACTACCAAGAAACATTTTCCCCGTTGGGAAATTAGTCACCAGTGCGATGCCTCCTTGCTATTGCTTCAATTAAAGGTTGGCCTATTTTTCAAATGGATGTTAATAATGCTTAAGGGTGTCAAAACCTAACCCGAACCGTTAAAACCAGACCAAACCGGCCCGTTATAGCCCGGACCGGCCCGAACCGAAGCTTAATGGGCTGTGTTTGGGCTGAACAACTTCAGCCCGCAATGGTTCGGGCTGGGCCGGGCCAGCCCGTGTGTGGCCCGCTAGCCCGAACCGTTTGGCCCGAAACTAGCCCGAACCCAAACCAACCCGTTAAACCCGTTATAAATAAATGAAATAAATTAAATATAAATGTAAAAGACAAGAAAACCCCCAAGTGTCCATTTATTTTCCTTAATTGTTTTGCTTTGGAACATGCAAACAACAAGCCAGTCAAAGCCTTTGCCATTTGAAAGATGGGTTTCGTGAATATTTAGCAATTGTATTATCATTTGAAAATCTTTAAATGCTTTATTTTGATCCATTTTTACAAGTATTAAGAAGAGGGAGTAGAATAAGCAGAGACAATCCACTAAAATTTATCAAGATGCCAACTTTCATTTGTATACATTAGTTCTATAATTTTTACTTCTTTGTAGAAAAAAGTTTTTGGTTTGAACACCGAACACAAGAGACTTGGAGAGAACTTAATGTTTATATGTTTTTACACGCTCTTGATAAATTCCACACATCAACAAAGTACTTAAAACATACCGCTAGTAAACCCGAATCCAAACCGTTAGTAAACCCAATTTTAAATCGTTAGCCCAAACCGTTAGTCAACCCGAACCCAAACCGCACCAGCCCAAAACCGGCTCGAAATCGTTATTTTTTTAATGGGTCGTGTTTGGGCTGAGTGTTTTTCAGCCCGAAACCGTTAGGCCCGGCCCGAAACCGGCCCAACCCGAACCGTTGACACCCCTAATAATGCTTTTCCTCAAGGTGATCTAGATGAGGAAGTTTACATGTCTTTGCCTCCTAGTTTTTCCCAAAAGGGGGAGAATAATTTGGTTTGTCATCTTCATAAGTCCATATATGGTTTAAAACAAGCTTCTCGCAATTGGTTCTCCAAGTTCACTTTTGCTCTACAACTTGCTGGATTCAAACAATCATTGGCTGATTACTCCTTGTTTGTATCTTTTAGTGGGTTTAGCATCACTATTGTTTTGATTTATGTGGATGATATAATTATTACTGGAAACGATCAAGTTGCCATCAATGCTTTGAAACTGTTTCTTCATAGTCGATTTCATATCAAAGACTTAGGCACTCTCAAATTTTTTCTTGGCATTGAGGTTGCTCGATCACCTAAAGGTATCTTCCTTTCTCAAAGGAAATATACCTTGGAGATGCTTAATGACACAGGTCTACTTGGATTCAAACCCATTAATTGTCCTATGGAGCTAAACTTAAAATTGAATAGTGAAGATGGTGAACTTCTTCCTTCTCCAACAGAATATAGAAGACCTGTTGGAAGATTGATTTATCTCACAGTCACTAGACCTGATATTGTTTATGTTGTGCAAGTTCTCAGTCAATTTATGGAGGAACCCAGAAACCCTCACTTGGATGCTGCATTTCGAATTTTATGCTATTTAAAATCTTGTCCAGGGAAAGGCATTTTGTTATCTTCTGCTAGCGACCTACACATCAATGCCTATTGTGACTCCGATTGGGCAAGCTGTGCCACTTCTCATCGTTCTACTACTGGCTATTGTGTTTTCATTGGATCAAGTCCTATCTCTTGGAAGAGTAAAAAGCAATAAACTGTTTCTCGATCTTCTGCTGAAGCGGAATACATGTCAATGGCCACAACAAACAGCGGAACCTATGGATCTATTTTGTGACAATAAAGCGGCTATACACAGCGCTGCAAATCCAGTCTTTCATGAGCGAACAAAGCATATTGAGATTGATTGTCATGTAATTCGTGAAAAACTTTAAGCTCAGCAAATTCAAACAGTTTATGTTCCTTTTAGGCATCAAGTGGCAGATAATTTTACTAAAGCTTTGAGTCAAGAATAATATCATTTTCTTCTTAGCAAGTTGGGCGTTCATGATGTTCACGCTACAACTTGAGGGGGAGTGTTAAATTGTAATGGGTCGGGTCATAACCCGTACCCATGTAGAGAGGGTAACGCAGTGGAAATAAGCCTATAAATTGTGAATCATTGTAAAACCCTAAAACTTAATGAAAACAGTAGCCTCTTTTCTCCCGTGGACGTAGGCCTCTGACCGAACCACGTAATCTCCTCTTGTTTCCTTCTAGATTTTACATCTTCTTCATTGATTTTATATTGATTATACAATTAACATAGTCTTTTATCTATAAATACTAGTAAAAAATTGTAATCAGTTTAGTTTTTGATGAATACAAATTTGAGTGGAAAGAAGACTTGAGACAAGTCGTGGGCTTCCCAAGGTAGGAGGCCTGCGGCTGGATTGTGCTTGCTTTGTCTGCAGTTTCAGAAGTTCTTCCTCTTCTTCAAGCTTTGGCAGCAACCTAACTCAAGCAACTACAACAGCTCAAGTCTCCCTCCAAGTAAGTCCAGCCCCCTTCCCTCCATCTCCTTCTTTCCTGTGATACCACCCCAAACCCTGTTTTCTGTTTTTTCTTTTGTTCTTGATTATTGTGTCGGCAAGAAACCAACCAGCGCCCTCTTCTCTTCTGGAAACACCCTCTCTAACCCCTTTTTGTTTTCTTGTTATCTTCTTGATTCTTGTGGCAGAACTACAAAAGAAAAAAAAGGAGGAAAAAAAATCTGAAAAGAAAGAAAGGAAAGAGAAAAATGAAAGAAAGGAAAGAGAAAAATGAAAGAAGAAAGAAAGGTTCAAGAATCATTTTCAAAGATCTATCCCATATTTAAATCTTCATCTTTATTATCCTTCCCCATTATTCTTGTTGCACAGTTTGTAAAATCAAATCTTAACCCAAAATCCGACCAATATATATTGATAAAACATTAAAATTTCCCTTTTCAGGAAATTCAACCTATACCCTTTTGATAAGCCACAAACTAATTCCCTTCCATCCAATTGAGGTTTATGTTAAACCCTTAATCAACCTTAGGATATTCCCTCCCCATTCCTCATCAATCCTAGTGCATCCCACCCTTTTTCCTACCAACCCTAGCTATCTAAATATCCTTATAAGTTAACCAGTAAATTTTAAATATCCCATAGCATACCCAAATCATCCATAGAGTACCCAGAGCATTTGATAAACAAACTCAACCTTATTATTAGTCCAAGTTTGCATTGATTCTTATTAAAGAAGGACCTGGAAGAACTAACCCAAACCCTGGGTTGCATCATTCCCTCTCCCATACCATTGCAGGCCATTCTCTCCCCTTCCCCTTCCATCGTAGCAACCCCAGCCCCCTTCTCCACCTTCTGCCACCCGTGGAAGCCCTTCCCTACCCCTCTCCTGTTCTATACAACCCTAAGGACCCCTCCATTAGCAACCACATCTAGGCAGCAGCCTCCCTAGGACTCCACGATACCCCCAACCCATTCCCATACCCCGCACAATCCCAGCATGCCCTTTCCCCACCCCCTCCCCTCCCCTTTGACTCCCTCCCTTCCCTCCTAACTCTCTCGGCCCATTTCTATCCCCTCTTCCTTGCAGCAACAGAAAAATAGAAAAGGAAAAGAAAGAAAGAAAGAAAAGAAGTTAGAAAAAAAAAAAAAAAAAAAAAAAAAAGAAAAGAAAAAAAAAAAAAGAAAGAAAAGAAAAGAAAAGAAGAGGAAGATCAAGAAAGAGAGAGAAAGTTCTTGTTTAGTTTTCAGTTTAGTTTTCAGATTCAACCCATATTCCTCTTGTTAAACCTTAAACCAAATTCCCTTCCATCCCATATAATTTTGTTAAGGGATAATTACTATTGCCCCCTTATACTTTTGTTTTATTACTAATCAAACCCTATTCTTTGTGAAATTACTATTGCCCCCCTCATTTCTAACGGTGTTAAGTGGCTGTTAACATCAAATATGAAATGTCTATTTTGCCCTTAAAATTAAGAAGTAAAAAATATTGCATTACCCTAATTTATAGAAACTATATTGAATGTCAATTATATCCTTAAAATCTTATATTTTAGAATTAGTTTTGGATTTAGTGGGACCACATACTTATGGTTGTTGAAACTTTCACATTCCACTTAAATTTTTCATTATCATCATGATGGAAATTTTACAAACAAATTAGCATATAAGATGCTAATTGATAGAAAATTTGGTAATATATATATTATGGTCAGCATATATTAGGTGATTTTGAATTTCCAACTTTGAATTAAATTTGATATTTCTTAATATTTTAGTTTCCATTTTAAGTTTTATTTAATTACATTTCTTTATTTGGTGATTGTTTCTATGTAAAGCCGCGATCACATATCTAAGTTTGATGAGAACACGTTTCTTTGTATAATTGTCGGGTTCCTTCCCTGCCGACACCCTAGTTCAGCTCTCAAACCGGTCCGTCAGTTCTTCAACGATCTGTGGTTGAACCCAGGTTGAGCATTGTTATAGTTATCATGAGCCCCCCAGGCCAATTGCTCAAGATGAAGGCGACCAATTGCTTGGTTTGTTTTTTCTCAATCATGAGCACCTTGAGATGGTGGGTTGAAGTCTAAACGTCACATCGCTCTTTAAAACGTCGTATTTATTATACCCGTACGCAACTATACGTTTCATTGAGCCGCACTATCTATCGTACTTCGTGCCATAAGCACCACATGGCCCCTAGGGAACGAGCGCCATCATGATAGCCCTTACCTTCGAACCATCTTCTTCATCCCACCGTTATTATGGGTTAATCTTATTCATTGGATCATGTCTCGAATAGCCATCTGAACCTCAACCTCCAATTTGGATGCATCTCATTCGTACAAGCTATTTTCTAAGTCTATTTAAATCCTTGCTCAAGTTCATTTCTCTTTTACTTCGCCTAAATTGCTAACCTCTTGCGTTTGAAGAAATTCCCAATGAGTCTACATGCGCCAGTCTGCCTCCAAGCTCTTCATTCCAACTTTGCTTTCTCTCATACTTTCTACAAGTAAATCTTCTCTACTTCTCTCTGCCAGGTTTTTCTTTTCTTCTTTTACCTTTTGAGACCGATTTTATCCTCTTCGATCCCTCCTGTTGAAACAACCTGTCTACCCTTTTTTCTTTTTCTTCAATCATGGGCTGTGGTTAAACCACTAATGATGACTCAATCGATCGAATGATTGATGGGAAGACTCAGCTAATCAATTCACCCCTATTACTGCTGTGGACCTCTCTAGGGATAGAAACATTAGGGTGACCCATTGTTGGTTTTGGTCATGCTGCTCAATCCTCCTGTAGAGGCCCACGAGGAAACCGTCATGAAGATGAGGCTGTTACCTCATCTCCCACTCCCCAGTAAAAAAACCCTTCTAAAGCCTACAGCCACCACCCCCAACCGTCCAAGAGGCCCTCTCGGGTCCCAATTATTGTCTCTCTCCTTCGTGTGAAGAGATGAGACTACGCTCGATTTCTATTCCCTTACTTTTCTTATCTCCTTCGAGTACCAAATCCGAATGAGAGGGTTAACTCTAGCGTAACAACCTCGATTTCTAACTCGGGATCCGTCTGCAGTCGGAGTACCCAAAGATCTAGTTGGAATAAGTTATGGAATATCTAGATTGAAGTCCATGATCCATGCCGAGTCCATGGATCCGAATTCTGCGATGAAGAACATGCCTTATTGGGAAGCCGAGGAAGAACTTGTATAAATCCTAGTGGTTGGGAAAGTGGATCACCAATTAGAGTCAAGGCGTGCTTGAAGATGTTTGGAATCAAAATAATTCTCCCCCACATGTTGTATAGGGTTGGGTTTGGGTTGTGGATCAATCCCTTGAACAACGCGCCCAAGTATTGAAAAGTACTAGGGGCGGTTGCAACCCGCCCCTAGCGACCTCCAAGTCCCCTTGCGGGGTTTTAACCCTATTTTCCCCTAGTCTTCTATATATAGCCACTCTCGAACTTTTTACTCATTAATATATTTGGAATTATGGCTGAGAACGGTTAGGAGAGCAAGAGAACACGTGTTGGAAGGTGAGAGAAGCGTTATTGGTGAACCAGAGATGCAATCCTCCGTCGGTTTGCAAATCTTTTGGAGGTAAGGTGATCTCACACTCTCTATATTCTTTCCTCAACTCTTTGAATGGTGTGGATCCATCACTTTAATGTGTGGTAGTGAGTTAATTGTGATGGTTCCATACATCATCGATGATCTTGATTAAATCATGTTTGAAAACGGATCCTTGCATCCAAATAAAGAATAGATCTAATTAAAGGAAATGATTTGAATATTGAATCATTAGAATTCTAGGGTTTGTTTTGTGCTGATGTTGTGAGCTCTGAAGGATGGTCGGTTCTCTAGACTTTCTTATTGTGAGGTTCGATTCCAATTATAGTAGTTTTTACATATCTAGAGTAAGGATACACTCTTATATATATGCAATGATATGCTCTATGATGTTGTTTGATTACTTAAATGCATCATTGTTCTTAGAACTTGTTGTAATAGTATGATTAATGATTTGTAGTTGAATATATATTGTGGATCATGTTTAGATGTATTTACATTACTTTATGATGTTGAATGATTGGATATAAAATGATGAGTTATGATGTGTTGTTGTGAAATCCCAAAAATCTTTGTTGTAGGTCTGAAGACCCGAAGTCAAAGTAGAAGGCAGTTATGAGCCATCTCGGTTGAACCCATTGAGTCTAATCTGAGCCAATGGAGATTGGTGATGGAGTTCTTCCTATGGAAACCTTGTCTAACTTTGAGAGGAAGTTGCGGCTTGTCGGTGTTGAGCTTGTATGATGGTTGAGTCCTAGATTGACACTTTTTGGAAGATCTATTGTAACAACCCCCATATTTCTAATCCGGAATCCGTATTGTAGGTCGATAACCTGAAGGTCAAGCCGGAATAAGTTGTGGAGTATCCGGATTGAAGTCCATGATCCACATTCTGAGTCCATGGATCTAGATTCTCTTGATGAAGATTCTACCTTATTGAGAAAGTGGATTTCCAGTCAGAGTCAAGAGGTGTTTGAAGATGTCGGATTGAAGGTAAGACCTCCCCCACATGTTGTTTAGGGTTAGGTTTGAGTTGAGGATCAACCCCTTGAGCAAAGCACCCAAGTCTGAAAGTACTAGGGGCGGTTGCTTAAGGTTGTTGATTGGCCAATCAGCGGCCCAAGTGACCGCCATGTGAGTTGCTTGCATGGTTTTGCCTGAATTTTCCATGTTCCCTATATAAAGCAAACCCCCGAGCCTTACCTCATTATTTTACTAAAGAGATTGTTGATGTAGACGGTTGGGAGGCGAGAGAACACGTGTTGGAAGGTGAGAGAAGTATGGATTGTGAAGTGGAACCATTCCCCCATCTGGTTTGTGAATCTAGAAGAGGTAAGTGATCTCCCATTCACTCCATTCCCTCTTCCCTCATCTTTTGGTTCTATTCATTATCAATGAATTTGAGAAGATCCTATTGAAAATGGATCCTTGCATTCGAATAAAGGGAAGGATCTAATCAAAGGAGATTAATTGAATTATGAATCTTTAGAATTTTTAGGTTGCTGATTAGCACCTTTGTTATAGACTTCTTAAGAATGAAATTCGGACTTAAATCATCCAGAAATCGGATTGAAAGTCAAAATTTGGGACTTGCAAAATGTCTATAACGAGGCGGTCACTTATGGCGGTTGCTTGACCCAAGCGACCGGGCTGGGCCACAATAGCTATGTGAAGTTTGTCTTTGCTCCGATTTGACTCATGTCTTCAATGTATTCTTGCAACTCTATGTTTAAGTGTTCTGCCGAGTTTCTCGAAAGTGTTGTGGGTAAAAGTTTAATTGCATTCTAGTAAGCTTTTACATATTTACGGTAAGGACACACTTTCTTATTTATATGTAATGGCATGCTATATGATAAATGGTATATTTCTTACACTCTCCATTGATCATGTAACTTGTTGTTGTATAAGTCATTGATTAATGTTGAATGTATGTTGTTTATGATGTTTGTATATACTTTGTTACATTGTAATATAGACTAAATGGTTATGATATAATGATGGATGATGTGATGTAGTTGTGATGGAAAGGTATCCAATTGGGTATCCATTGCTTGGGATATTGGAGGGGTGTGGTATGGGACACATGCTCACTGATGCCTCCAACACTAACATGACAGCTATATGACATACTTAGGAAATCTAGACTGCATGGGTAAAAACTCCTTACATGCTACAACCACTTTCGGTAGGGGAATTGAAGCCGGATGACTTTGTGATAATGGTGATGTGACTCTGTTTCATCCTATAGCGGACTTGTTCGTGGGGAGACTTAGTGGTCCACTGTTGATCATACAATGGTAGGGTAGGGTTTGGGCTCATGGACATCCAAGGAGCGGCTAGGGAGTTGTGAGGGGTCATGAGAGCAATCGGCCCAACAATATGTGGATGACCATAGGGTTAGGGATAGAGTCCAACAACGGTAGCCGATCAGTGAGGGTTCTCATTCCCTAGGTAGAGAAGGATACGGAGCCGAAGTTGGTTGGTGCCATAGGGGAAGTATCGTGGACTTCATGTAGTATGTTATTGTATGACCTTGCATTGGATTAGAAACCCCGACATGCATCGGTACTCATGCCAATGGTCGTGGTAAAGAGAGTGTTGACTTAAACCCTAGCCATGGTTGATTGATGAGGCGACTGAACCCCTTACACGGGATCTCAACAGAGGTAATCATCTGTGAGGGATCGAGTGATTAGACCTACCTAGAGGAGGGTTGGTGTTATATCTTAAAGCATGTCCAACTATCTAGAGACTTGCATGGTTAGATCTTAGCATCATTCATACTTTTGCATATCATTCATTTCATATATGCTTATGTTGGATTTGTTGTCATATGTATGAGAAATGTGTTATCCTATGGAGGTTCGTCGGAACTCATTCCTTTCTTTGTATGTTATATTATATTGTAAAGATGGTATTGCAGCGAAATTAGGAGAAGTTCCGTGTGATCGAAGCATCATCTATGAAGAAGATGTGGTATTGTCGGGGGGAGACGGAGATGTGGTCCATGAGCCTGCGGATGCTTAGAGTGTGTTTATAGCACCCATTGATGGCCGAAGAAGGCGATTGCCGGACATTTTGAGAAGTCCTTGGAGAAGAATTGGAGAACCCCCTTTTCTTGCTGTTTTAGAAGAGAAGACTATAGTTTTAGAGAAAGCTACTTTGGAAAGAAGCTGATTTAGTTTATTTTATTGATTCCACTGAACTTGATAACTTTTGAAACTTTATTACTTTGATTTGATTCTTTTCTTTGATTCATTCTTAGGAGTATTTGGACTCCCTGGAATCCTTTTGATTAATTATTTGAACTTTCTCTTGCTCTTGATTATCTATTTCTTGCATTTATTATTATTGGTGGAAAGACCGTGGATCATGTGACGGATCTCACCCAAGGGTTGTCGAGCATAACGGAGGCGGTGGGTGGGGTGTGACACCTACAATGCCGAGTAAAGACCCTTTGTAGTGTTGAAAAAGGACCCAATGGAGTTGTGGCTTTAGGGAGACCAAAATATGATTTTTGGCCTTGTTGACCACTTTGGTGCTTAGCCTTAGTCGCCTTGGTCACTTTAAGCGATCAACCAACAAGCGACCAAAGGTGATAGGGGCAGGTTGGTCACTCCCTTGGAATTTTAGGGACTTTGGAGCCCTATATAATATATTTTTTCATTCTAATTTGTCTCATAATGTTCTAAAGACGTTGGAGAACATGGGAAGCACCTCTTAGCACTCTCTTGAAGATTTGGAAGATCCTCGGGCATTCGGTAAAGTTCTTCGGTGGAATCTTCTTCTTCAAGGTTAGTAATCGGGCTCTCACTCTCTCTAGGCCTACCTCTCTCCTATGTTTCTCCCCATCTTTGTGATTTTGAGGAAGGTCTCATGCCGCTGCTATGGCCTTTCCTTCAATCCTCATGGTCTCAAAGTGAATCCCCATTCATTCTATTACTCCCATGAACTACACGGGATGTTTCCGGGATAGGAAGTCTTGTGTAGCCTTCATGAATGTATATTCATTTGGAGGACTTTGATTTCCTACATCATGTTTGATCTATTCCTAGGATCATTATTTTACCATGATCTTCTGTTCCCTCTTTCACGAAAGTGAATTCCCATTCACTCTAGATTCACCTCTAGTCTCTCTGAAAAATCCACGGACTAATATTGATAAAAGCCTATTTTATGATTCGATTGGATTTCTTTTCCATTGACCATATAAGATGCTTAGACCATGAATAGTCTTATTTTCCGATAGTAATCTTCCCTTGAAATTTCGGAGTGTTTCGCATCCCATAAGATGAGTTGGACAAAAAACTAGGGTTTATCAGTCATAGGAGACCTTTGGTCGCTGGAGCCTTTGTTGCTATAGCGACTAACCAAAGCAACCAAGGTGGACGGTGATAGCAACTTCCACTCTTTTGGTAAGTTTTCATCTCCAATCTTTGGGGTTTGTTCCTAATACTTAACCTATGTTTGTTTAGGGTTTCTTTGGTAACTTTAGACCTACCCTTTGATCTTTTCTCCGGAGTTTTTGAATCAAGTTAAGGTAAGGATGTTTGCTTATAAATAACCTAGTTTACATTCTTATTTGTATTGGAATCGATATGCATGATCTTACTCTGTTCTTAGAACTTGTTTATAATTGAATCACTACTATAACTCTGTAACTACAATTGGATATTACTTATGTGATTTGCTTATCATTATGAATATGAATGATTGATATTACTTATGTGAGTGCTTATGAATATGGATGATTGGATTGAGATGTG
>NC_142604.1:4611894-4699428 GCF_041222555.1 Hakea prostrata | reverse complement strand
TCATAACCTCTTAACCACATCATTCGGACATTTCCATAAACTAAACTTCCCCAAGGAGAAACAAAACTAAAACTAGAAACCTATCTGTCCAGCATATATACAAACCATCTAAGATTAGTCAGTTGAACAGGATTAATTCATTCCCTCATTTACATCAAGCAGCCGTTGCCTTCTTAGCTTTCTTTGCAACGGGCGATTTTATCGACTTCGGCAGTTTCGGTTTTGCTGTAGCTGATCTTTTCGTCTTCTTTGGAGCAACCTTCTTCGCAGGCTTCGCTGCCTCTTTCTTCTTAGGATTCACAGTTTTCTTCACTGTTTTAGAACTTTTAGGAGCAGCAACACCTGACTTAGGTTTAGCAACCTTAGATTTCTTCTCTGCAACGGACTTCACACCTTTCACCACCTTTTCCTTCTTTCCGGATTCTGAAAGCTTGAAAGACGCCTTGATCTTGATGAGCTTTCCCTTGATCACACAGTTCTTCAATTGAAGAGCCAAAATTTTCCTGAAATTTGCAGGTAAGACGTCCTTGTGCTTCTCCTCCATGTACTTCGCTATGGCGTATGGACTCGAACCACTTTTTTCTTGCAGTGATGTTAACGCTTCCTTAATCATCTACAAAAACCAAGCATAAACCGTCAAAATCGATCGAATTCTACGAAGAATCATAATATTCTTTAAGATCCGTAATTATTTGTTACCTGGAAATAAGGAGGATGAGCAGGCTGAGAAGCCTTGGTCGATCGAGGTTTCTTCTCTTTCTGAACCTTTGCTTTCTTCTCCTTAACCGGCTTCTCAACTTTCTCCGGTTGTTCCTCTGCCGCTGAATCCAGCGGCGCCGGTGCCGGAGCCGGCACCGTCGCTATGTCTAGCTTTTCACCTTCAGAAGCCATCATTATCTGGAGATTACGACGCTAACAAAGAGACTAAAACGCGAAGTCTTTTTACTTCTCACGATGAACACGAATGCTATAATTGTGGCTATTTATACGAGGGCCCTGGATTAGTGCAGAATGAGAATTCGAATTCTGATTGGATAATTTAGGCGCACACGGATCGTCAGCTTTTGGTGAGAGAATACACTAGCCGTCCACGTGGAATGTTATCTTGCCGTTATTTATTAAAGCTCTGGTGTCAGATTTGATGGATATGCTTGTTTTCCTACTCTCTTTAAATCCAATAGGAAAGTCTGAACATCATCTCCATGTTCTATTGAGGGTTGTGTTTTCTCAATCGATTTGTGCCATTGTTTCTCTGATCCTAATTTGGTTCTCCAAATGTTAATTTCTCTAGGTTGAAGGGCAGATTTCAATGATTCTAGATACATAATTATGACTTTAAATGCCTATAGTTTGGGGAGATTTGTTGCAACAAAATCAAGAACTTACACGGGTGTTTTTGTTGAGAACATGTAGAATAAACAGAAAGATTGTAGTCATACGATTTGACAGTTGAAACGTACCCATGACTTCTTGGAGCCGCTGGATGTGTCCACCCATAATAACGATATTTTGTTACTGAAACGTACCCAATGAACTTTCTTTAAGGTATCTAGACACTCCGAATTGTACAATATTAGTACTAAATGTGTCTTTCACCCAAAGATAAGTCAGCCCAAACATTTAAGGTTGTACCTCATAAAAGTTTATTTAAGGTGTAATTAGGTTATGTTTATTGTTTAATAAAATAACAAAAAAAAAATGAATTCTTATAGAACCCCAAAGGCTGTGGGTGAAAAAGTAAGGTCACTTCATTTTGTGATAATTTATATTCAGTTCACACTTTCACCTAGCAGTGGGCTTTTAGGATTAGGGCTCATGATAAAATGGGTCTTCTGGATCAAGGCATATGACCCACGTCTCAAGTCCCAAGTCATATAGAATTATTAATATTAATATTAATTAAATATTAAGGCTACGCATAGAGTTTGATCATTAGTCTAAAAGATATATTACATAAGTCCTTACTATATATATAAACGAGATAATCAACTCCTTTCTACCCGATGTGGACTAAAGTTTCCTTATAAAAATCATAAGATAAAAGATATGATTAAAACATATATTTAAGTAAAAAATAATATACATAAAATTTTAAACATATTTTCAACAGTTTCAGCCATGAGAATTGGAAGCTATTAGAGAATCTTTAGTAGTAGCAGAGTTTTTAAACTTTTTAAACATTTAGCTATATTCATATTGCCATTTAGTTGTTTTGGCCCTTCAAGGGCAGTCACTATCACTTGATTGAGCAAGTAAAACATTAGTGGTCGAGATCTGTGCTTTCCTTCCTCCATTTTCTTATGTTTGTTTTGTATATATTCCTATAATTGAAAATGCGAATGCTGATTATCTGGCAAAAGGCAGTATAATGTTTTAACATTTCAAGATTTTGATGGTAGTCTTAACCACCTGCTTTCTTGTTGGTTCTAGTTGTCCAACCTCCAGAATTAATTTGGGGCTTGTTTGGTTACATGAATCTAGAGATTGTGAAATCTTTGGATTCATGAATGCGAGATTTATACTTGTTTGGTTGTAAAAATTATTAGATTCATGAAATCTAGAGATTCATCTTTTACACAAAAAACGTGAATGTGTAGATTTATCGGTACAAGGTGAAATCTCTACAATTATAAAAGAGCTAAATATTTCAACAAAACTATCTGAACTTTGGCTTTCAAACAATGACTAAGAACTCTCTAGGATTTTCATTCCACAAATCCAGGTAACAGTTAATTTTATGAATCATGACTTCATAGATTTGAAATTTCTAGATATTTGAAATCTCATAACTCAAGTAACCAAAGTCAAACAACCCTTGTCCCCCCACCCTACCCCCCCAAAAAAAAACAAAAGTCTAAGATGTTCGACCTAATTTGCACATACCTCTAAGTAATCTTCTAATAAATCTTATATATATAAATTGATTAATATTTGTATCTCCTCTTATTTATTTTATTTTATTTTTTTCTACATAATGTTCTAAAACTTATGTACTAGATACCTTATATGATTTGAGTGGGAATAAACACGATTTCTTATGTTGGATATCATTGATGTCCATCAACCTTGATCTTTGAAAAATATTATTAAAGAAACATTAGGATACTTCAATCCCAGAGGGGAATACTTAGACTATTAATCTAATTTATGTAACATAGTTCAATACCCGTATATTTATTAATAGGATTCATAGTTCACTTCCCTTTGTTATAATTGTCGTAGAAAGAAAGAAAAAAAATTGTCGTAGAAAATTAATTTGGATATATTAATGTGGAAACTTGTATATTATATCTTAATGGAATTGCTGTAAATAACTTTTTGTTAATTTAAACGTATTGATTTATTCTATTAATAGTTTGATATTATCCTGATCATACAAACTTAGTTTCTCGTTGTGTGGTAGAGTTTTCTTCTACTTTTAAAAAAGTTTATCCAACCAACGGGGGTTGGTCTAAGTGGCAAGTAGCTTGGTACGCTTAAGCAAGGTTCCGGTATCGAAACGTTGTGGATGTAAAAAATTCCCACTGAGAGACTCACCTACCACCGCCATGTGTGTGACCCCGGTCAAACACCGGATTAGTCAGGGCAAAGCCTTGGAAATCAGGGTTGGCAACCAAAAAGAAAAAAAAAATCTCCTATTTTGGTCTCCCCCTCATCTTGAGTCGCATCACTAATCACCACCACTCCTCAAGGCAAATCTCTCCTAAATCAAACCGGTCCTCTAGTCCTCGTGCCTCTATTTAGTTAGCATATTCTCCGTCTCTGAAGCTATAATTTGTGCCATGGAATCCCTGCTTTATGCTATTATTTGGAAAGGTCAAAGCTCACCCATTTTCCTCCATCCAATTAGTTGGTCCTCAACCTAACTCTAAAAGTGATATTGAATTTTATAAGATGTGTGACTACAATTGTAATAACTTGCTTTTAAAGCTCATCTGAAAAATCTCTCCCAAGCATTATTCTACCTATGTCAATTGGGTCTACTTGTATCGTCTCCACAATGACTCCACCTGGACTATATCTCTTCCTCCAAACCCTTCTTGGGTCTAGAGGAAGTTGCTCCTTCTCAGGCCCCTTGCCCTTCCTTCTTGCCTTAACCACTCTCATTGCTAGTATATCATTTACACTTTTATAGCCAGTCCATTGGCACCCCTTGGGGATTATTTACAACCTCTAGGGACCTCGTTAGCTCTGTGCCTCGAGAATCCCCAAAAACAACCTCTTATCGGATTTCATCTTTGCAATTCTTGGTCCCCTCTTCATTTCCTTTTGAGTATCACTCAAATATGGTTTAATATCCCCCGCCCCCAAAAAAAAATAAATTCTCTCCCTCCCCCATGATTGTCAATTGGCTCCCCTCCCCCTCTGGCACCTTCTCCACCTCGTTCGCATGGAATTTCATTCACCTCCCTCTCCCCCCCTCCAATTGCTTAGCCTTCCCGGGTTTGATTCAAATGTCACATTCCCTGCCACGCCTTCAATACCGAAAGAGCATTTAACATGTCTCCAAACCTAATCCTTCACCATTCACCGACACTTAAATGTGAAACCAAATTGCATCCTATGCTATAATGGCCCTTAAGACATAGACCACCTCTTATTCTCTTACACCTTCTTTTGCTCATTGTGGGAGAAAGCCATTGTCTCCATTTAGCATATTTTAGATGCTCGTTTGGGTTTTCCAAAGATTTGGGATTGGTTCTCAAGGCACTTATTTGGTACTGTCTTTTGTGACATGGTTGGCAAATTGGTGTTCAATATAATGATCCCTCACTTGTGGTGGGAATGGGACCTCAGGAAATGGACCTTCAAATCCATATCTATATACATGGTCGGGAGAGCCATCTGATTTGGTGTATTAGCAATAGTTCAATGCTTTCCAACCCCACAATTCGTGACGTCCCAAGGAACAAGACTATTGTTGTTGGGTTTAAGCTCTTATTTCTTCTTAGCTAGTAGGTTGTAATCTCACCCTCCATTTCCTTCAGTGTGCTTATTCTTTTGTTCATTCTTTATCCCCTCTATGGGGCTTTGGTTAAAGATATATTCATTTATCTAACAACAAAAAAAGACTAAATGATGCTATTGGGAATGAGTGAAGGGGCACTTCTCCACCTACCTCTACGATGTGAGGGAATCGCAATTTAGGGTTTAAATGAAAACACAAACATCACATTGATCACTTGATGGGTAATTTTCATGGGATGCATTAGATTAACATGATAATTAAAAAACAAGAGAGCATGATACATATCATATATGTGACTACTCTCATTGTAGAGAATCTCCCAACGAGTGTCCAGTGAATTATAAGATCTAGTCACGTATAATATCAAATGACATTCATTGGGTTTAGTCTAAACCTTGAATTATAATATTACACATGGTTGAATATCACTACTTATTTAGTATTTATTGGGAGAGCCTCTCAAAGGAGAGGATCTAAACTTCAATGTCACCATCTAGAAAAAGTACAGGTTATTTGCATTTAACTAATTAAGAAGGGGGAGATGAAATTTATGTTTGCTGTCCAAAAAAAGGCATCTATTGTGATTCGTAAATTATGTTACATGGTATTTTTAAGATCCAATAACTACCAACATATGGTCCCCGGTGCCTCCATAATCACAAATTCAACAAGAGTCATAACCAAGACTTCTCTTTAGACTCACCAACTCGAGTTTGGAGCTTACTTCGACAGTGCTCTCCGATAGTGGTGACCCACAAATTACAGGAGAATCTACAAAATTAGGGTGATGGAGTTTTTTTATTTTATTTTTTATTTATAAATATTTTATTATTTTTACTAGTTGGCAGGGGCGGAGCCGGGATTGAATGTTGGGGGGCCGAATATATGTGGGCCAACGATGAGTCCCACAATTATAAGTAAATTATAAAAAAAGTTAAAATAAAGTAAGGACTAAAATTGTGGGAGAAAAACTTTGAAAAATCTTAAAATTTAAATTGCTATTAGTAAGAATGAAACTTTATGAGAAAGTTTTAGGATTCAAAAATGAAATTAAATGATTAGGAATCGATATGATAAAACTGATGGTTGAAATCCTAAACGAGATTTAAATTTCCATTAATAGGAAATGAAATTTTAGGAGAAAAATTTAGGATTAAAAAATAAATCAATGATTATCATTAGATATGATAAACTCAATGGCTGAATTCTAATGAGATTTAAATTGCTATTAGTATAATAAAAAATTTAGGAGAAAGAAATAACAATGGAAAAAAAATTATATTTTTTATGAAAATAATACTAGAAAAATCGTGAGTGTGTGAGAGAGAGAGGAATAATTTGAGAAAGAGAGAGTGCATACCTAATAACTGTGGAGAAGATTTAGGAAAATTCAAATGTCTGCTAACTACTCTACTATTTTGTGAGACGTGTGAGAAAAAAAGTGAGAAAAAATAGGAATAAAATAGGAGATTCATGTGAGAATAAATAAGAATGAAAATATATGAGAATATATAGGGAGAAATTCATGGATCGTGAGTTAGTTTTTAATTAGAATTTAATATTGTATTACTTAAAACTAGTGATTTAATGAAACCATTAGATAAAGATTAAGAATGACATTTGTACCCATTATTTTTATCTTAATTTTTTATTTTTAATTTTTGGAAGGGTCAACTAGTGGTATTTCACATGTAAAGTGAGAAAAATAACCAAAATATAATAAGTATAATTTAAAATATAAAAAAAATCCGGGGGCACTGCTAGTTGGCCCACATAACTTGTGTTTGTAACGACGTTGAGGACATGATCCACACTCCAACAACTCCTCCCTCCAATCTTTACTATGGAAATATGGGGACACTGGTCAATGCAGGGTTGGTAGAGTTGTAAGATTCATACTTCTCAGTGGAAAGGTCATGGGTTCAACTTTGCGGACGACAAACATATGTAGATGTAATCAAGGTGCGCGTAAGCTGGCCCGGATGAACCTCAGATACAATACAATAAAAAATAAAAAATAAAAAATCCAATTTTTTTGGAATCTGAAAAGTGGTTAGAGCAGAATAAATTCGTAGGTCATATTATTCTAGATTCTGGAAGAGTTGTAAATATAGGACAGTGTACGCAGTATAATTTGCACCGGGGCCACATGATCGGTATCTGAATGGAGAAGCTGATAAGGCAATCGGCATTGTATTTTGCCACGTGTGACAAAATCGCCGATCAATACATTGCACCGGGGCCACACGATCGGTATCTGAATAGAGAAGCTGATAAGGCAATCGGCATTGTATTTTGTCACTTGTGGCAAAATCACCGATAAAAAATCCGAAATATCAAACAAGGATATACCGCGATGTACAATAACGCAGCTCCTAATTCCATATCCAATCACTGTTGCCAAGTTTTCGAAGAGAGATTGCTTCAGGACTCCAGAGTCCGTAGCAGAAGTGTAGCAGCACCGGTAGAGAGACGTGTAGATGGCTTCGCTGCATTTGAGTGATTATCACTTACCAGACAAGCATTTCTTCTAGTAGTATCCATAAATTTCGTCTCCTTCATCTCTTACTCTTGCAGGTAACCTAAAATTTATTCACGCTTCCCTCTCATTTGATCGATCACTTCTTCATTGATCTTCTATATTTTTTCTTCTGTTAATGGGGTTGGTTCTGTTTAGTTAGAAGAGAGAAGTATGTATTTTCAGCACAAATTATGCCAGCATTTTCTAGTGTACTACGGCTTTTCGCGCTTGATTTTGATTTAGATAAGTACTTCTACATTCCCCCCAAAACCCTAGCTTTTGTGGGTTTAAGACTTGTCGATTTCCATACTTATGATTGGCGGGTTTCTTCCTCCTGCATGTTGAACCGGTCTGTGATCATCTCGCAGGTGAATAATGCTTTGCTTTCATTGCTATTTATTTATTTCCCCTTATGATGTTGCTTCTTGTTCTCTTTGTTAGTTAGTATTTGATCTTCTTCTTTTGTTCCGTCAGTTTCATTATTATTTTGACTGTTGTTTGTGCATCTTAAGGCGTTTTGAAATCTACTTGTTCGTTAAGAGTGATCATATTAGGTTTTTTGGTTGTTTTGTTGAAATTTGTTATCATTACTGTTGCAGACGTTTCTGAAAGACCTCTGATGAGTATTACTGGCGTAGTAATAACCTAACATTTCAAACCTATGGTGAAAATCTGGCACCAAGCATCATGCTTCGAATATGATTAAACCCTTGCTCGGGGATTTTGAGGAATTTGTGCAAAATCGGGTTTGGACAATGGAGCGGAAGAAAAACTTGGATCAAGTATTTAGTACACTGTATCAGAACCAGTGTTAGCCACTGTTGATACATTTATGTTTGAATATCAGTCTGCACTGGCAAAGAGTTCAAATACAACCCCTTTCACGGCCAATACTGATACTGAAAGCCATGATCAAAATCTCTTACTTATCATTAATTTTGTTAGAAAAAAATATTTACATATTTCACGTTTGAGTTGATTATACAATGCAAAGTACTTGTTGGTCTGTGATATGGTTGAGCCACTAGAAAGTCATACAAATCTTGGTCAAGTGCCGTAGGTGCTGATAGACTGCAGTCCCTGAAGTTGTGCTGGTCTGTTAAGAAGAGTGCACAAGATGAACTCAACCAAGGCGCTTGGTTGATTGTTCCAGTCTGTCACTCTGTAATCAAGTACAACTTCAGGGAGGGGGTTGTTTCTCTTGTTTTGTGGTTATATATGGGCATTTCAGGTAGTGAAGCTTTCTGGGCAACCTTGCGGATTTAAAGGCCCTGAATGTGATGCTGTGCATCTGAATTGCTGGGTTTGTTGGTGAACCAGCCTGTTGATGTTCTTATCAAAATCCTAGTATAGTGTTTAAGAATTCAACTTCTTTCCCAGTGTTCTGCGGAAAGAAGAATAGAAATAAGAAAGGAGATTCCAATATTCTGGATGCTTGACTTCTCAAAGGGCAAGTGATATGTTACATATGCATTTTCTATGGCAATCCTGACCTAAACAACTTCTTATTGAATCTGTTGTCCGGTGAATGAGGAATTTCTAGTTTGATGGTTCCCAAAGATGATGACCTTTGTGTACGATGGGTGTTGCATGTGAAGGGTTATTGTATTTTGTCAAAGACATACATGCTTGAAATTAACATGTCCAAGGGCGAGTGCCTGGGTAAATAAAAAGTTGCTAGTTATGTACTTGTCCTTACCACCTCCTCCGTCCTTCACCCAAAAGTAGTCATAAATAGATTAGACACAGTCTCACAACCTTACAGGTAGCAGGGTTGAATTTTGAAAGGTTGCGTTTTGCAAGCTGTGGTTGGCGACATGTCAAACCTTTGCTGTTTATCTTGAGTCATTGTCTTAGCCTTGAAAGTCATTGATACTCCTGGGACAGTGTATGCAGTTCTCCAAGCTGCAATCTGTTTGAAGGCTTGCCTTATTTGTTTTATTCTTATGCTGTGGCTTGCCTCTGAATCAAGGCATATGCAATTAACCTCACTGTTAAGACTTGTTCTTTAGTGGTGCAGCCTATTCCTAATGAAATTACAAGTTCTTGTCATTTCATAATCTTGCATCTTGCAGGTTTTAGTACCTATTTTTAGGCCAGGAATAAATATTGTTACTTAAGGCTTAGAGACTTAGCCTCCAATATCGAGAGGGAAGATTCATTTGTCACCTGAAAGAGAGTAATATCATACGGTTCCACTAAACCTCAGTGATGGTTATGAACCGAAAGCAGGAAAAATCCCTTAATATTAATGGTATGCTCTGTTCCCAGGAAAAAAAGGTAATCTGCATATTATCGTAACTTGATTATTTGCTGGAGTTGGTGACGACGACTGGTCAGCTCTTCGATTGGAGCTCAACGGTGTTTTTAGTGAGGAATTGTCATGTAGTATTCGTTTGGTGTACAATTGGTTTAGAATTTGATTTTTTTCTTTATGGCAGTTTACGGCATCTAGATGCTAGCAAAATTGGTTGTTTTATGCTGCTGAGATGATGAGAAATGACACCTCCATATGGTGCATGTGGCTATTCTTGACATGGTATTTCTGTCTGGGTGTGTCTCTCAGTTTGAGAATGTCACCCACCAATTGATTTTCAGGTGTCTTTTTTAAAGAGTTTTATCAACTCTAGAACCAGAATGCCAACACTGCACTTGTGGGGTTATTGGACTGCAATTTTTAATTTTTAAAAATTGTTCATTGTGTTGTTTTCTAATAGGAAGTTATCTTTTTCTCCTGGTGGGTGTGTGGGTGGGATGGACACTGCTGTAATATTTGATGATAGCAAGATGTGAGGCTCTGAAAGAGGTGTCTCTTTTGTTACTTGTCTATTATTTGCTTCCAGGAGTCTTTGTATTCTTCTGTTTACTCTGTCTTCTTATTCTTAATGAAATCTCAATTTATTCATAAAGATTTGGTCTGCAGTCTCTTTGCTATTGTTGCTCATGATCTGATATCTTATTTTAATTCATCAAAACTTGATCTGCCTTTCTTATAGTTTGCTTATAAGGATTTATTTTGGTTCTCCACAAGTGGGATTGGATAAGAAAAAGGATTGTGAGAAAATAAAAAAATAAAGAAGGAAGTTCCGTGCGCTGCCATGGAAAGATTATTGGCAAAAAACTCGCAGAAAGCACCTCAAAGAAATTTATCATTTAGTAAGATGAATTAAAAGTATCCCCACTTTTGGAATTTGGTTGCCCAGAAAATGGTTGGAAAATCTGATCGAAAATAAAGAGTATGTCTTCTTCTTATTACCACTGCTCATATAGTTCACATTTCCATGAGATGCTTTGTCCCTTGTTACCTTTGTCATAATAGAATGGACATTTTCCCCTGGAAGAGGGTCAAAACATGATGGAATTGTTAGGAAAGAGGAATTTGAAAAGGCTGGGAAGAAAGAAAAAGCTTTTGAGGTGCACATTTCTGTTATAGGTCACCATTAGATCCAAAAAGGAGTTCTCTTATTGTTTTACATCTTCCCAGTGATCTCTGTTGTTACACTATGCTTTATATTCTGCGGAAGATTGCTTTGATGGATTTTTCTGTTCACTTCTTTTCCAGAGAAGATTTGGAATATCAGTTGGGAGTTCAATCAGCATAGTGTGGAGGCTAGAAACTGATCTGTATGATAACTGCAAAAGGTAACATGGGTGATGGTGGCCATCGTGAAAATGGAAGACAAAAGTCTGATCAATTCAAAGCAATACACTCACAGGTATTGATCTCCATAAATTTTATGCTAAGAAGGCATGAAGTCCTAGTTATTGATGTTATTGCAGTCCTACATGTAAAAAAGCTTAGAAAATAATTGTTCTTCACTTTTCTTTGCTGCTCACGGTCCTTTTGTATTTGATTCTTGCAGTGGATGGTCCCCCAAGATCAGATGATGGCTATCATGGCTGAGAGGGATGCTGCAATCCAAGAAAGGAATTTGGCCATAGCTGAAAAAAAGGTTGCTGTGGCTGCGCGAGACATGGCTATCTTGCAGAGAGATGCTGCAATTGCAGAGCGGAACAATGCCATAATTGATAGGGAAAATGCCTTGTCTGCCCTTGAATATCGGGAAAATGTCATGAATGGCAGTGGTGCACCATGCCAAGCAGGATGCAGTGGCCTGCGTGGGACAAAAAATGTGCGCCATCATCCACCTCACTTAACAGAATCTCATAACCAAGTGAGGCAGAATCATGTAGCTGAAGGCATACCTATATCAGGAACCAACGCTGCTGAAGATGTCAAGCCACTGCGTGCAAAGCGTATGAGGAAAGAAATCAAAACTGTTTTATTTAAAGAGTCTTTCAAGTCACCGAGGAAGGGTAAGAAGGGTGAAGACTTAAACAAGGTCACCATTGCTCAGACACTTGAATGGAAGAATGGCCATGATAATGGTGGTGGAGCTGAGAATCGTAAGAAGCAGCCAATATTGACGAAGTCAGATTGGAAGGATCATGATTTAGGATTGAACCGGGTGACTTTTGACGAAGCAACCATGCCAGTGCCAGTTTGCTCATGCACTGGAGTACTCCAGCAGTGCTACAAATGGGGGAACGGTGGTTGGCAATCTGCGTGCTGTACGACCACATTGTCTATGTATCCCTTGCCTGCATTACCCAACAAGCGCCATGCTCGCGTTGGTGGGCGTAAGATGACGGGCAGTGTCTTCACAAAATTGCTTAGCCGCTTGGCTTCGGAGGGCCATGACTTGTCTACACCCCTAGATCTCAAGAATCATTGGGCCAAACATGGTACAAATCGCTACATTACCATCAGGTAGCTTATATGAGCTTAATATATGCAAGTTGTGCATATTTTAGAGAGAGTGGACATGATGGCAGATGCTGTGTTACTAGTCCTTTGGGTTTTATCTAGTCTGCTGGAGAAAGTATGAAATGGGGTGTTGTGACTTTAAAGTGTCTAGGTGATTTTATCTAATTTGCAACATGGCCAAACCAGGACCCCATCTTGAAAGTTGAATATAATTGTTTTGGTTCTAATGTAGTCTAGTTACATTTGTTGCCCAGATTAGTCTTTTATTGGATGTTTAAGCAAACTACTCAAATGGAGAAAGGGCTGAACTAATTTAGGTAGTTAAGACTAAAGATAGCAACTGACAAACATTTCTAAGAAAAATATAAAATGTTAGTGAAACTTGTGAAACCATATCATTCCTATAAACAACCCTAATGGGATTATACATTAGAGGAATAGCATTCTAAATTGTGGAAAAGTGTTTCTCTTTATCAGTAAAGCAATTTGTATTTGCGTGTTACATTGTTTACTTGTTGAATAATGTTATTCATATTGCTTGTTAAATCTCTGAACTTATAAAATTATTTTATTTTTCTACCCAAATAAGTCATAAAATTATTTATTTAAAATATTTACCAAATGCAATTTTCTCTTTGGTAGCAAAATGGAACTTAAAAGAGTACAAGAAAACAAGTGATGGATCAATCTTGATACACAGGAAAAAGTGGTTTACCCACTTAAAACTTTATGACCTTATTCGTACTATTGATCTACAGGTGGTTGGTAATATTTTTGTAAAATGTTCTTTGCTTGTTAGATAGACAAGATGTCACTTCATCTCCATGGAAGATTTTCATCCTTTTTTATATAGTGACATGTATTTTATGAACCAACTAAACAATAAAAAATATTCATAAATTAATATATCCTTTAGGAAAGGTGGTGGCTGTACGATTATATAAATTGCTTGGCTGAACGCTGAACGCTTATAGAAATCTTACCATTAAATTTAGTAGGATTAAATTTGGATCGCCCGCTAATCATATTTAATTCAATAAATTCAACGGTTTGATTTATTCTATAGCTGTTCAGCTATATATACGCCTATGGTTTAATGGTTGCATTGATTACATGAAAGACTTTTTCACGTAACACGCAATTTTATGTTATGTTTTTTGTAAAAAATAAGAAAATATGTTTCATTTCTTTCATTTTGGTTTGAGGAAACATCTTGATTACGAAAAAGAGAAAGAAAGAAGAAAATATTTTGTATGCAATCATGGAAAGAAAAGTTATGGATAAGGTATGATTTCATAACAAGAAAGAAATAACAATTATCTTGAAAGATTGAATTACAATTGGAAGAAGAAAGTGCCTTATAGTCAAGCCGTCTTGAATTGATTTTTCATTATTTTATTTTCTTACTTTATTCATATTGATCCATTCAAATAAATTTTTTTTTCCCACTTTTTACGTGTTTCGGTAAGAGATTTTTACACAAAAAATAACTTAATGTTGAAAACTATTTCTCCGATAATTAGCAATTTAGCATCTACATTGAGTCCTTTCTTTATCCAGATATATAGTATGAGAAATATTTCTCTTTTTCATTAGCTTGACCAATGAAAACATGCATGTATGTAAGAGTACTCTGGTAAATAAAATTTATTTATCATGTATCCTTCTCGAATCACAACATATAGCATTTACAGATCTGAAATCTACTATTTTTTATTGTCGTAATGATTGAATCTATATGTCGTATTCCAAAAAATGTGTATGAAATACCCATAAGGCAGTACACGAAGACTATGCATAGGAAGGTGGTTATCTGATCGTGCATTGAATTGTAAGACCACACCAAAACACCGACAAACGAAAATTTGCAAAGCATGCCATGACTTTTATGATGGATAAGTGGTAATTATCCAACTAAAAATATGTGATACACTCATACACCTAGATGTTTTTTTCTTTCTTTTAGGGGGGAAAGTAGACAATGTTATTTTGTTTAAATTATGAAAAGAATTAAAGAAAATATATATTTGATTTGACATGAAAAAATAAAAGAAAGATAACTACCACAAGAAAATAAAAGGAAAATTAAAGACATTTGTGTTTGAAAGATTTTCTTTTTTTGGTAAGATGGTAAAGAAAAATATTGTATGTGTTTATTAAATGACATTTTTCTCCTCTATTTTCTGAGAAGAGAAGTACGTGGGAGTGTTAACCAGTAGACATATATGTCATTTACGAAAAAGAAAGAAATAGACATATATGTCATTTTACTTTCCTTTTTTTCCGATTGGATGAAAAAGACATATATGTCATTTCAGTAAAAAGTGAAGGCGTTTTTAGACCCAAAGTATATTTATCCATGGAAACTTGTAGCCCTGGATCATCTGCGCAGATGGAGGAGCGATTCAGGCAAGTTTGCGAGAAAAAGAAAGTAACCATTCGGAATGAAATTCAAATTCGTATCAAATTCAATTGAAATTAACATTAAATGAAACTCTCCTTAAATTCACGCGGATTTGTGTGTTATAGAGAGAGAGAGAGAGAGAGAGAGAGAGCGCCTCGAGGCTTGAGAGTGAGTAGTCTTTCGACCTTCGAGAAAGACACTCAGAGAGGGAGAGAGTTCCTCGTGTGGACGACTTCATCAATTCCGGCATTGGAGTTTCTGATTCTGTTTGTTGTTCTTCAAATGGATTTGTCATTCTTGGATCCAGGAACGAATCGCTGCTGAATTCCGGTGGAGAATTCAGGTGTAGCTTCGTCGGTCAACCGGCATTGCGCTTGTTTAAGCTTGTTATGGTGGCAAGGTACTGAGTTTTCGTCATTCCTTGCAAAATGTGAATCGACGAAGCAATGCTTTATAGTCTTTGTTCTAAATCCTGAACGCTTTATCTCTTTATTTTTTGATTTGGACGTATTTGTTTGTTTGAGTTTTCGACGGCTTTGTATTTGATCATTCGGTTTTACTTTAGGTTTTGACCAGTTGACCTGAAAGCTTTAGAACTGAAAAGCTGTGGATAGAGTGAGAAAATGGAAGAAACGGAAGAAGTTCGGAATGATGTGATACAGAGACTTCAGTCGTCGTCTGGAACTTCGTCGTCTTCAATTCCGAAACAACCATCGTCGACCAAACGATTCGAACTTCCTCATTTAAACACTTCGTCGGTTAGTGCTCCGTTCAGACAGTTTTCGCAGAATTTCAGTCCGGATAACAATAAGAGACCTGGTATACCTCCATCACACCCGCATTTTCCTCCTGTCTCTCCCTATGCACAGATCCCTGTCTCTCGAACAGCTGCTCAGCAGCTTGGCTCTCAGAATTTTACCGGTTCTTCCCATTCAAGGTCTCTGTCACAGCCTGCATTTTTCTCTCTCGATAATTTGCCTCCACTGAGCCCTTCACCTTACCGTGACTCCTCATCGCAATCGTTATCTGACACCGTTTCTGCTGATGTTTCAATGGAAGATCGAGATGGGAGCTCTCAGTCCCAAGGACCCCCACCTCCATCATCTTCCGCGAAAGGTAATTCTGGGCGTGTCAGTGACAGCCTCCCTCCTCGTAAAGCCCACAGACGCTCTAGCAGTGATATTCCCTTTGGGTTCAATACTATGATCCAATCTTCACCTCCTTTCATTCCGCTTAAGGGTCAGGGTGTTTTGGACCGATCAACAGCGCCAAGAGAGAACTCGGGAATGATTAAGTCGACTCAAATGGTGAAACGGGAATCGGAGTGGGATAGAGATGGTGACAGCAATGGTGAAGGTATGGGGGAGAGAAAATCTGAAGGTGAAGTCGTGGATGACTTTTTCTCTGCTTACATGAACTGGGACAACATGGATTCGCTGAATTCATCTGGAACTGAAGAGAAACAATGTCCTGAGAACCGCGAGGATTTAGATAGCAGGGCAAGTGGTACAAAAACAAATGGGGCTGACAGCAGTGAGAATGAAGCAGAAAGCAGCATCAATGAGAGCATCAACAGCATGAGTCGCTCAAACCCAAGTTCTTCATCTGAGAGGAAGGAAGGTACCAAAAGGACTGCAGGTGGGGACATTGCTCCGACCACCCGTCACCAGAGAAGTGTTTCTATGGATAGCTTCATCGGGAAGATGCATAGCTTTGGTGATGAGTCGCCTAAGTTACCACCATCCCCTGGAAACCTGGCGGTCCAACACTCGCACAGCAATTCATTGGACGGGAATTCTACATTCAGTTCAGGTTTTGGGAATGGCGAGTTCAGTGGGGCTGAGCTGAAAAAGATTATGGCGAATGAAAAACTTGCTGAGATTGCTTTGACCGATCCCAAACGTGCAAAAAGGTGTTAGATTCTGCACAATCTATTAGGTAGACGAAGTTGTTAGTGGTACAGCAATATTATGTTCCCTAATTTCTAATGTCTTGATCCCAGGATTTTGGCAAATCGACAATCTGCTGCTCGGTCCAAGGAGCGGAAAATGAGGTACATCTCAGAACTGGAACACAAGGTGCAAACACTTCAGACAGAAGCCACCACATTGTCTGCACAGTTGACCATGTTACAGGTCGATACATGACATGCTAAAAATTTTTCCTGTATAATTTTCAGTTAAAATGACTAAAACCAAAATTAAATTTTCCAAAAGAAAAAGAAGACGTGACTAAAGGTTTCTCTTGTTTTTTCAGAGGGATTCTGCTGGGCTCACAAGCCAGAACAATGAGTTGAAGTTCCGTCTTCAAGCTATGGAACAACAGGCTCAACTCAGAGATGGTATGCATCTTTTTTGTCCTCTCTTATTTAATGGTTGACAACACTAATTATCATGTATCTTGTGCTAATCAGCACATTTTGTACTTGAGTCTGGGTGCAGTGAGTAGGCTTAATCTGTTCACATTAGTGATGGCTGACATATTGGTCAGCATGTTCCTGTCAAGTGATGCATCCATCAAGTTAGACGTTTGGTTTATTTTGTTGATGATTTATTGCCTTGGTTACTTAATTCACTATTTTGTTCTGAAAAAGAATCATCTGTCCATGTGATGTGTTGTATTTAAGACTAGTCCAACTTCATTTACACTTGGTGAAAGAACTATCAATTTGAAAATGTCAAAAGCCAATGAGTGCCCCAGCGAGGCCTTACCAATTTTTACAAAATAATTATTCGTGTAAATGTGTTCAAATAATAATAATATAATGATGATAATAATGGTAATAGAACCATGTCTAGTTTCGAATAGTTTCTCTTATTTTCCAATCCATGGTAACATCTACCATATGCAAGCTTATTGATTTCAAATTTTGTGGGCACGCTTTCTATGTTACCAACTTACCTTGCCACCATCTAGCTAGCAATAAAGTTTCATACCAACAGTTCTCAATTGTGGAGATATAAAGACTTCTAAACTTGTTGAAAGCTCAAACCTGTTGGTGTATTAACAGGGTGGAAAAATCTTATAAATGGTTTTATTGTATTCGAAATAAGCATCTGGTTGAGTTAGATAGCTGTTGTGCATTTGATCCCATGTTTCTACATGGATCACTTTAATTGGCTTATTAAATTGGTAGAGGTTAGGCACTCAGAACTAGTCGAATATGTCTTCATTTCTTTTGGTTGTGGAAACTATTCCTCGTAGTATGCTCTTTCCTTGTGTGTGATTAAGGTTACTGGTGTGCTCATTATCTATTCTCCGATCTTTCTACCATTATTCTTTCTGCCACTAAAGAAATGATTCTAGAAATTGGTTTTGGAGTCCAACTTGGTCAGACAAAAGAACCAAGTTGGATCTCACCGAGTTGGTGCAGTTCTTTTGAATGAATCAGAGACAGGTTTCTGTGGGATGCTTGCATGCAAAAATACATAAAAAATACTTAGCACTTACAAGAGACTGTAATATTATTGGATCTCAATAGTTTTGCATTAAACTACCTGGGATTTCTATTCCTTTGATTACGTGGATGGTTAATTGAAGGTGATCAATGCTGGTTGGATCATGAATGTCCTATAACCCCAGGCAGGATCGTAAACATGATCAGTAAATTCAGAAATAAGTAACAAATCACAGCAGTCAATCATAATCGATTCTTAGGTGGCAGAAAGTGGTAAAATCTCAGGAATCCAGAATAGGAGGCTTCAATGGATCAGATCTTCTGATTGAGTAGCCTTCCTTTGTTGTAGAATTGATCCTCAAAAGTTGATATTGAATTGTTGGACAGAATAGGAGATTGAACACCTTTTCCTGCAGTAGATGTACTCCCTGAATAATCTTCTGATCTCCAACAATTTCCCACACAGGTTGATTGAAAGATAAAACAAAATGAAGAATACAGAAAAGGATAGGATAAAATGCATTTTCTCACTCCTTTGGAAAATCTTGTTGATTGCCTGATTTTATTATTATATGACTTCTTTTTTCTATTGCATGTGTTTTATCTCTGTTTTAGATTATATTTTGATACTGTTTAAATGTTCTTAAGTCAGTATTAGATTAATTAAAAGGTGAGAAGGGTTGAAACTCAAAAATGTTGGGTGTACCGTGTTTTTAGAGATGGACATAATTTTGATACTAGCCATTGCTTATCGAACCCAACTCTCTTCATAACTGAAAGGCTTGGCCATTGATCCCTTTAGTATCAGGAATATATGATTTCACTGTAGTAGCCAAAGAACTTACATATGGTTCCAAACACTTTGGCCTGCTGGTCTGCCTGACCTTGAATTGTTTTGTTGCTCTATGTGCATTGAAATGCATAGGTCTGATCATTTGGAGAGTTGACAAGTTATTTCTTTTATGGCTCCAGATGTGTTCATTGTATCTTCTGTAGGATGGTAGCTTTCTAGAAAGATGAATCATTGCTAGATTCAAGTCTTCAAAACTGATCAAAAGACTTTAAACCTTCTTATGTATTCGCTTGTGTTACTGAGAGAGACCTGAGCTGGTTTTACATCACTATCGATTTTTTTTTCTTGGCTTTTTTCTTTTGTGTTAGTTTCCTCGACAATACAGTTTTATCTGTTAATTTTCCTTATCAGAATAAGGAAATTTTTAAGATGGTTGGGGCTAGTGCTGTTTGTAACTTATAATAAGACTGCTTGTTATAATTTTTAACTTATGATAAGGCATCTTCTGTTGCATCTAATTTAGGTTTACCGTTTTCTATAATGCTTTTGTCCTTCCAAGGGAATCTTAGCCTCAAATTACATCAACTTATCTGATATTTTCTTCTTCCCATATGGGAAGATAGCCAAATAATGAAATAATGTGTTCTTCTTCTTCTTCTTCTTCTTCTTCTTCTTTGTAATGCCTCCAATTACATCTATGCACTTTCTGGTATTCTCTTCATCTATCCATGGGAAGAGAGATCCATATTGTTTCTACTTCTTAGAAGTGAATTTGATATTTCTTTGTTTCTGCTGATTCTAGTGTACTTTTTTCCTGTGTATGTTATGGATGAGATATCCTTGACGTGCTTGGAATCTTATTTCAATTTTGGTTTATACTTGTTTTCCCAATTTGATTCATTTATATGATTTGTTGGCACCTTTACATAGTGTAAATCTTTCTATTCACTGTGATTGGATTGGTTTAGCACCAAAGAACAAGAAGTTTTAAGTTGTTTGAAAAATGGCAGCCCTGAATCAGACATTGACTTTGGAGGTTCAGCGCCTGAAGTTTGCTACTGCCGAAATGGGTGGAGATGTTCGTTCTTCTAATTGCTTGTCTCAGCAGTTATCTGTAAATTCCCAGATATTCCAATTCCAGAATCAGCAGCTCAACTTTTATCAATTGCAACAGCAGAAACAGCAGCAGCCCAATCAACAGCCAATGCATCAGCAAAACCAGGCACAGCCAAAGACCCTGAATCAGCAGCAGCCCACCAACTCAACAGCAAAGAATGAATCGAACCAATAGGTTGAAGGGGAAGTAGATTCCTTAATCTACCCATTAGAATGGTGTGCTCTATTGATTGTGAGATTTAGTGGCTTCAATTCTCCATTGAATATCTGCTAGCGTCTCTGAAACGTGCATTTGCAGGTAATGGTAATATCTTGAATGGGGATTCCATCAGTTGATCTATTTTGGGAGCTAGCCCTGTTGTCCTCCCTCCATCTCGAGTTAGCATGAAATCATATAAGGGATATACATATAGATATTTATTTATTTATTTTTAAGTGTAGGGTCATATTTATTTCCCTTGTAAGTGTTGTTGAATGGTCTTATTGTGTTGATTTTGTTGGGATAGAGGGGAGAGTAAAATCTTCTCCTCCCCCTTGTTATGTGTTTAGGGAAGATTACCATACAAACTTTTTTATTTTGGGGGGTAAGAATCGTACAAACTTTTTACTTTATATCTAAGTGGTTTATTTTTCTTCTTCAATGTATAGTGGTGGTTTGGAATCCCCTCATAATGTGTAATTTTGAATTTCTTGTAATTTGCTATTTTCATGAGCAAATTGCATTGGCACCATAAAATGGAGGCATTAAAAACACTTCCCACTTTATATTTGAAAAACACAGGCACCTAAAAAATTAAATTTTCATTGAACACATTAGTCTAATTTGTCATTGAAAACAGAATACTTTGGCCCCCTGGGGATTACTCTTTGACCCACCATGTTTGTTTTGACCTGTCCATGATTTTTTTTGACCCTTGCCCTAATTTTGTTCTTAATGCTTATCAATGAAATGGGAATAGGGCGGAGGATAGAGTCAATCAAGGCTAAGGCTAGGGACAGGGCTAGATACAGAGCCAATTAGGGTCAAGGACATGGTCAAGTATTGGGCCAATCAGGGTTAGAGACAGGGCCAATTAGGGCTAGGGATATGGCTAATTAGGACGGGAATGAGCTTGTCTTGGCTTTTTAGGGCTTAGGGTCAGGACAATAGTCCTTGGCCCTGAATTAAAATCAGGGTGGTGGGAATGAACTTTGGTTAGAATATATAAGTCTAAGCTTGAGATGCCTTGTTGTAGCCTTAGTTTTTCCACCTTGAAGTATGTTATTTTAATCTATGCCATTGGTTTAGTATTTTCCAGGTGTTGTTATGTGGTGCTAGACTACTGGCAGTGCTTCCCCTTTGGCAGTTCATATTTTTTACCAGTCTGGCTCATGGATATTGACAATATTACGCAATTCTCTCAGATGTCTTTTAAGGTAGAATAGAACTTGGAAACACCCCATGCCCTATTTCTAGCTGGTATAGAAACTGTTAAGTCATTGATGCATGCTTCCTGTTGGGTTTGGGTGCAAAAGCATGGAGCTCTGCAAAGGTAAGGACTTAGGACCCTCTGTTTGCTCAACAGGTATTTCTAACAGTAGGTGTTTCTCAGTTATCTCAGTTACCCTGGTTTCAAGTTTGTGTGGGTCATTCAATGGTTTAGCAGTGCTACTGCTGCTGCTGCTCACACACACTAATCATCGAATTGTGTCTTCTCAGGAGATGAGTTCTGATGAGTGAATCTGACTTAAGCCCTTCCCGAATTGGATTGATTCATTTCTTGGTTGAACTCATGATCTGTTAGCTGGAGCTTCCAGTATTAGTGATTCAAGATGATTACTACTCAAGAGAAAATCAGATTTCACAATCAAAGTTTTTATGGCCTTGCTTACAACTCACGGGATTACCCTGAAAGCCAAAAATGGAAAAACTTTCTCACTACGCCTGTCCTAGCCATTATTAAGGAAGGAAGAGGACCTATTTGGTGTGAACCCATAAGACATCATGTGTTGAATTAAAGTTGAAACTTGAGAACAAAGGAAATCGCCAGAGGGTGAAGTGCATGCTACATGCAGTGCTTTCTTTACTGCCCGTGCTGTCCTTGAGTGAATCTAAGCTTGTGTCGCCGTATTTATCGGATTAAGATAAGGGTTTGGATCCTCTTCTGGGAGAATATCTTTCAGGGAATGCTCAGTGAAGTCTAAAAACTTGCCACTTGGATTATACCAATCCAATGACTAACATAAAATATTAAATTTTACCCAATTCAAATCCATAAAACTAGAACTTGATTTGAAGAAAAAAAGGAAAAATAGTCTTTCTCTTCTTTTCTTTCCTACGATTCTGCAGAACCTGCAAATATGAACATAAATTTGTTGAAGCCAAGAAAAATTGAATGTTTTATGCTAGTCATTGGATTGGTATAATCTAGGTGGCAAGCTTTTAGATTTTACTGGGCCCTCTCTTGAAGATATTCTCCATTATGTGGCGTGAATGTGTGTCTCCTATCTTGTAAGAGGTAAACTCAAAAGCGAAAAGAATACATAAAAACTGCATAATGAGTGGTCAATTCAGGTTTGGTAAAGAATAGGTGAAAACTGCATAGTTTTAGTAGTGGTCAATTCAAGTTGGTTATATCTGACTATTTTGAGTATATTCACTGATTATAATCACACCTTGTAATCTAACTTTTTTGACTCAAGACTTGGTGACCGAATCATACATTAATGCATTTTGGGTTTCTACCATTGAAAAATAATAATAATACTTTTTTTGGTAAATGATAAAAATAATAATGTGGTTACATTTGGTGTATGAAAGAAAATACACCACACTCCAAGAATGCTTCACTTATTTAACATCTTAATCCTCCTAAGAACACAAGAAATGATTAATTGTATTATACACTACTAGTCTTTTTATTTGCTATTCAAAATAATATTAATCTTTTTCTTTCATATAAAAACAAAAATTCCTTAGAAAAGCAAACCAAAGCAAAACATAATCTTTTAACATTGATAGTATGAAAATTGATACATGTTCGAGGGCTTTCACTTATGTTAGAGTTGAAAAACAAATATACAAGTTTTCAAGAAGATGGAATTCTTGACTTCATATCCTGAGGTGTAGGTTTTGAAATTATTTTGCTAAATTTTAATTTTTTAAAATTTATATCTATTAAATTAAGAAAAAAAACATAACCCACCATCTACTCAGAAGACTAGAATCAAGATCAACATAGGATGATGAGCAAGTCATACAGAATTTGGATAAGGGCAAAAGAGAATGGGAAACAATTTTCAAAAAACAAAAATGGAGGTAAAATGTGGAGGAGGAATTGGAAGTGCCGGTTTGAATTACGTAATGCAAATCCAAATAAATGGAAACCCATTGGCCATAAAGTAGTGATAGATTGAATTGATTACTTGAGAGCTGGTCCATTCCCAGAATCTAACAAATAATAAAATCGAGGAAGCAAACGAAATTAATCTCCCTCACATTTTTCTATTTCGTCTTCTGTTTCCCACTTTTTTTTGTTCGTTTCAACGAGGGTTCAAGTTTCGTTTTTTCCTTTCCCTCTTTCAGATCTAGGGCCAAATCCTCTTCCCTCAACTAGCCGTTAAACCCCACCTTCCATTACCTTCCCTCCCTGCCTTGCACCTCCTTCTTGACCGTTTTGTTAGTTTATCTGTCCGGATTCCAGTGTTGGGTTTCTAAGTTTTCACTCAAAAGAGATGTCGGCTGTTGAAACTGAGATAAAGCCAGAAGAGGAAAAAACAACGGTGAAGGAGGGTGGAGAGTTATTGTTCTGTGGAGCAACCAACTGGGATTCTATCGGTCGTCGAGGAGGTCCTGTTGAATCGAACTTGGTCTCCCCAACTCGCCTGCGTCCACTTGTTGGTATTGACATTCGTTTCGTTGCTTCGGGTTGCAGTAAGTTCATTCATCTCCTTGAACTACTTCCGGTTTGATCAGTCACAAAGTTGATTAACCCACTTAGGCTGTTGTGGGTATTAGCTTGCATAGTTCAACAGTGGGTTTCCATCTATTTTGTGAAAGAGGTTCTAATGGAGTTGTTGTCTATGTGTTTATATGTTAATGCCAATGTAGCTTCTTGTCATTGTGTGGCGTTGGATGTTGAAGGCCGCTGCTATACTTGGGGTAGGAATGAGGTATAGCAATACGAACACTCTTTTTTTTTTTGTTATTACAGTGATATAATCCTGTACTAATGAATCAAGGATTTGCAGAAGGGACAGCTGGGACATGGAGATTACCTTCAGCGAGATAGGCCTACAGTTGTGTCGGACCTATTGAAGTAATTTGCATTTCTTTTTAGTTCAAGCGTTGTATCTTAAATATAAATAAAAAAAATAAATCCTAAACTACTATGTCCAATCTCATATAACCCACATCATGTTGTGTTAGATGCAATTTATTAACAGTTTTCTTGACAAAGTTTGTATCTTAAGAATAATTTGTTCTGCTTTAACATTGTGTTATGCTGCAACTTGATCATTCTTTCCGTAGTTGGTTTCTTCTTTTTCCATGTGAAGGTATGCTGTTAATTAATTGCCTGGTTGATTGATGCTGGTAAAAATCCAAATTCCATGATGCTCTTTGCTGCAGATATAAAATCATTAGAGCTGGGGCTGGTAGGGGCCATTCTGTGGTTGTAACTGAAGATGGCAACTCCTTCTCTTTTGGATGGAACAAGCATGGTCAGTTGGGGTCTGGTTCAATAAAGAATGGTAGGTCAACATCTGTTTTCGTCAGTTTTTCTTTATAAGAACATTGGCTCATGTAATTTCTTAGGCACGCATTCTGGATGTGAGCATTGGTGATTGTGGGTAGGTAGGACAACATGTCCGTTATTTGCTATTGCTGTCTCTATTTTTGCTTGTCGTTTTTGTCTTTCTCTGCTTGAAAGAAACATGCACAAGACATGTGATGCAGATATTCTAGTGCAAACAATCATGCACTTCTTCTTCCTCCTTAAGTTTCTGGCACTAATTATAAATTATTCCAGTGTCTCATTACAAAGTTATCTCACAGTTATAATGTTCATCTCCGTTTCGAGGACTTGACTACAGTTTTCATCATTCCAACATTTCTATGATTTTAAAGTGAACCGGTTTATTTCTGATCCTAACCCTGAGACTATGTTAGCCTTTTATCTGTTTTAAGTAGGTTTTTGAAACTTCTCGAAACTAATATTTTGAACCAACTGGAGGATGCGTTTTGATTGCTTTCTAGTTGTTCTCTGAACATCTATTTCTAGGGATTTTCTTTAAGCATGGAATATTTACTTTTGAGGCTACATTCTTCTGCTAATTTAATAACATCTTTATTCAAATTTCTGTAGAATTTGAGCTATCACCAGTCCGTTGTTTGGTTTCTGATGTCACAAACGCTGTTTGTGGGGCTGACTTTACTGTGTGGCTATCTTCTGTTGAAGGATCGTCGATATTGTATGGTTTGCTGCTATTTTCATATTTTCTTAATGCTGAATGAGTTGATTACTTTGCATCTCTGTAGTGGCTTAGGTGGCTGTGATATGTGTTTTCATATTCATTGTCTCTTGCTGATGAATCTGCTTGTTTGATATCAGAACTGCTGGTCTTCCACAGTATGGTCAACTTGGACATGGAACAGACAACGAGGTAATTACTAGAAAAGTATGATCCTTTTTGCTTGAATTCTGCATTTTGCCTAGAATCTTGAAAGGATATTGGATGACTGGCAGTACAATACCAAAGAAAGTTCAGTGAGACTTGCATATGAGCCACAGCCTCGCCCAAAAGCTATATCTTCACTTTCTGGAGAGACTATTGTAAAAGTTGCATGTGGCACCAATCATACAGGTTAACTGGAATAATTTCCCCTGTCTATGTTCTGTTATGGCATCTCTTTTTATTCATTATTGTTTGTGTTCTTTTTTCTTTCATATTGTTATGGTATTGATACCTATAACTTGCCACATGCAGTTGCTGTGGACTCAAAAGGCTTCGTCTATACGTATGTACTTTTTCTGTTGCTGTAATTTGATTACGTCTTTTTTTCTACGAAAGGCTGCCCAGGATGTATATTCTGTATTATTGTATGACATAAACCTCTTTCTTGTTTCTGGTGAATGTTCAGGTGGGGTTTTGGTGGCTATGGAAGGTTGGAATGTTATCAACTGCTGTTTTGTATGTCACTTTTTGTGCATGCTATTCTGGCCCCCCTACCCCATAAGAAGAAAATGCCAGATAATGGAGGAAAGTTAAAAATTGTGGTATCCTTCTATTTGACCATTTGAAATTGTTCATGGTTGTGCTGATGCTTTGTTTGCAACTGCTTGCATCGGACATGTAGGCTTGGACATAGAGAGCAGAAGGATGAATGGGTCCCTCGTCGCGTTGAAGTCTTTTCAAGAAACAATGTTCTACCTTCTAATGCAGTGGTTTCCGCTGGTTCTGTTAATTCTTCATGCACTGCTGGTATTTGTTTTTCCACCATAAATCAATTTGATGATGAGGATTCCTTGATATATATTTGTTTTATTTTCTTTATTTTTAGTCTTTAGGGATTTTTCTCTTTGCCAGTTCTGATGAATATTTTATTTGTCCATACTTTTCTGAAAATAGTGCTGAAAGGGGTGATGGACATCAATCTGTACTTGCTATCCTTAAGTGCTAATTCGGATGTTATTGGAATTTGGGGATTCTGGACAAACTCTATGATTTTGATGGAAAACCCTAGACTTACTTCTACAGTTTTAACGGGGTAGATATCTGTAGATTCTGTACTGCCTCGACTGGTTTACTGAAGTTAAAAATATTCTGGCTTATCAAACCTGGTAAATTTGATGGCATGACTTGCTTTTCACCTCTTCTATCTTTCCCCTCCCACACATGCACCCTACAAAATAGTTTTCCATGTCTTCCTATATTTGAAAACACTTGTATTCCAATCCTGTCGGTTTTGTGGCATTTTGGTCAGCTGAGGCATCTGTATGAATTTCTTTAGAATAAGAACTTGTTAAGATATAAAATGTTTTCTGTTGTAAAATTTGAACTAGAGGTTAGCAAGTAAGACCATAGGGTAACCTCCTGGTTCATTTGGTGTCTGATCAGGAATACATGATTTATATACTTGCTTTGCCTCATCCATAATGGGTTTGTTTTGAGCAATATGTTGTGAATTGCATGTGATGAGTAATTGAAAGAATCATGTTGAAGAGGACATTTTAGCTAAATGATCTTTGGCAGGAACTCAACCCCTGGAGTTTCTGTAGGAAGTTGTGGATTCTATGGTGGTGATCAATGAGATGAAGTTAAATATTTTGTATGGTCCATAGTGCTTCTTTTGAGATTTTCCATATTTGGTGAAGTCATCAAGTTATCATTTTGTAGCGTGTATCATTGTTTTAGTTTAAATGGATGTTATGGAGCTCTATGCACATTCAAAGTGTGAAGAGGTGTACAATTATTTACTGTTTTTGGGATGCCTGAGCCTTGTAGAATCTTTTAAATGATGACAAGTTCACGCTATTACAGTATTACCTCTTCCTTAAACGTATCATTGGAATGGAAACTCAAATTGCTTACACCCTTGAAAGACTTGGAAGGCAAGGCATAATGAGTTTTTATGTTTAGATAGACTGTTTTAATCAAGGGGAAAACTTTTCATAAATTTTCCCTTTCTGGCTTTTTATCCCCTTTTGTTTTACTGCGATTTCTTTGCGATTGCAAACAATTGTTTGCTATCCTCTTGGAACTATGTTTATATTAGGGAGAGGGATTGGCACATTCTCGTCGATGGTCAACTGGAGAGTAGTACCACTGGGTGCAGGATGGGTATCATACATTAGGGGCACAGGGGGAAGAGAGAGATTTACACAGGAGGTGCTAGCTTATGGTTGGTGTGCCCAGCCTTCTCCCATTTATTAAATAGAAAAGGAAAACAATTAAGTCAGCATTTATGTGTGTCTATGGGTGAGAGTTGTGATAATCTTGCTTGAGTCGCTTGGCTGCTGATTTTTCTTACTTTGGTTCTTTTCCAGGTGGAGGGCAGTTGTACATGTGGGGCAAGATAAAGAATGCAGGCGATGATTGGATGTATCCAAAGCCTTTAATGGATTTAAGGTTGTGCCTAGACTAGAGTACATACTTTGCCATCTTGTTAATTATTGCTGTCTTTCGGCCTTGATTAGTTATTAGGATTGTTATGTGGGCAGATGAGCAGGTATATATAAAATGGTGAACAGGCATTTTAGTTGCAGATTTGGTGTGTTTTCCTGTTAATTATTGCCATCTTCTAGCCTTGATTAGTTATTCTTTTTGTAATGAACACGCAAATACGAACTGGTAAACATGCATGTTAGTTGCAGATATAGTGCAGTTTCTTAGGAGTAACATTGCAGTTATAAAGGACCTGTCCTCCCTCTCCCCTCCAACTCCTCAAAAAGGGAAAAACATCGTGGCTTTATTAAAACAAAGCCATAATAAGTGAAGGGAAATTAGTACTGTTTTGGCGTTTTTGAAGATTTTTTCCCACTTAATACCTTTTCCATGGGCACATATCTTTTCTGGCGAAGGAAAAGTAAAGAAGGCATGCTAGTTACAGATTTAGTGCATTTTCAAAGAGGAGTATATTGCAGAAAACCAGTACTATTTTGATTAACTGCTGGGAAAAGAAAATAGCTTGGAGAGAATAGCTTGCTGCTGAGTCCTTTGTTCTACTTGTCAGATATTTTAGGAAGTAAAACTCTTGTTTTATTTGCACATGTGATAATGTTCAAAGAAAAGATACTGCAATTTATATCATTGCTCAGTTACTTTCTGAATAATTTGTCATCAGTGGCTGGAATATACGTTGCATGGATTCAGGCTCCATGCACCATTTCTGTGGCGCTGACGAATCATGTATAAGTTGGGGACATGCAACGTATGGGGAGCTTGGCTATGGCCCCAATGCACAGAAGTAAGTGTCCAATTTTCAGTTGTCAACAACGCATGCTCCTTTTACTAAGAAGTATATGTGCTTTGCATTCTAGTATTTGTTTTGTGGAGTTAAAACCATATTTCTTCCATGATAGGTCTTCTTCAATTCCCAAAAAGGTTGATATCTTAGAGGGTATGCATGTTATCAGGTGTGTAAGTGGCTTATTCTCCTATAAGGTATCTCATGCTTCCTGTGGTTTTACTAATTTAGTTATGTTAAATTCCTGTAGTGTTGCTTGTGGATTGGGCTTTTCTATGGTTATTGTTGATAGAACAAATGTTGGCGACCGACTTGACCAGGTAAGATCTGAGTGTGTTCCCCCCCCCCACCCTCCCTTCATTTGTTGTATCTGGGAAATGAGGTGTGTGGGCCAGCAAGTTGGCATAAAGTGGTCTCCTTCTGTCATTTCGAGCAAGAGATGTTCATTTCTTGAATATACTATAGGATCAGCCATTTTGTTTGTACTCATTTATTTTGCTGAACTAGTCTGTTCCATACTTTTGCAAGCAATGGTTAGTGGCATTAGATCTGTTCGTCTCTATCCCGTGATTCGGACCAGTGTCCTGAATTTTTCAGGGGCACTTCATCCACTATTTTCAGAATCAGGTGAATCACGATCATGGTTGAACCATTCCTAATCAAATTGGGTGGTTTGCCCAATTTGATTTTAATTTTTAGAACCAAATGAAAGTGCCAGGATGAATGTTAATTGAAAATATTTGCCTCTTTGGCATCCAATCTTCTTTTGTCATTCTGTTCTCAGCTACTGTCCTACTTTTCATGTAGACATGATTTCTTGAGTAAGAATTGTTGGGTTTGTTTTTATGTAATTCTGTTACCTTTCAATATCAGTGTCTTTTATCTGTTGGGTTTTTGCTTCTTGCATCATTTCTGCTAATAATATGCATTTGATTCTCCTGATTTTGGCAGCTCAATATTTATGATGGCAAAACTTCTGCTGAAGGTACGCTTAAATGTTTAAATTTGCGACGTGAAATTTTCTAGAATGACATGGAAGTTATATATGTTTGCATTAGGCCAGGTTGACTTGGGCAAATTAATTTAGATAATATGAACCTTACTTTGGTTAAATTTTCCAAATCTTAACGCATGTCATATGACAAATGTTGGTTCATGCAATAATTCACGAAGTCCAATAATTTTCAACATAATAAGAATGACAAAAATACCTACAAATTTGTGAAAATATGAAGATGCCAATATCCTGTAATAAGTTCAGTGGCATTTCAACGATCTACTACCACTTGAGTGACAATATGGGTGTCAGATCCTCCATAACATGGATCCTGCAACTGTCTATCATAATGCTAATCAAATAGCAGCTTTCAACTTCTGTAACCTTTCATTATGATCATCTTGAAGGAAGAAGGGGGGGGGGGGGGGTCCAGGGAAAGAACCTTATCTAGTGATCAAAATGTCTTATTTATCTGTAATAACAGAATAGAACAGCATATTAATAGATCAAGATCTGCTGAAAGTCAACATGGGTGAAGAAATTCTGCAGAAACATTGATTTGCTTCAAGATTGCAATAGATTGGCATGCTTGATTTAAGAATGTGAAGAATTCTTAAATTAGAAATGATGAATAAAATGGACACTGTTCCATTGTAAAATCGAGGAGCAAAATTAAAAAAATCTTTGAATTCTTGTGTCTTGGGATGTTCATTCTGTTACCAAGCCATTGATGTAATTGCTTTTGGAATCTGTGATGCCGAATGGAACTCAAACAACTTTTAGATGGACCATAGGCCCATACCACTGATCTGGAAACTGTAGTAAAACATTGTTCCATGGTATTATCCAATTATCTTGGATAGATCCAATATTAAAACGTATTGTGCTGTGGGCTCATAGTTAACATTTTGAATTATGTGCTAAATTGATTGGCTATCCAGAGCTAATGATTCTTTCTTTTTCCTTCTATTCTTTTCTTGGGAGTGGGGTGCATGTAGCCAAATCAGTCAATGAGAATGGTTGCAACTTCAGTACTGAGGCTTTGCAATTCTAAGATGCAACTTGTAATTGACTAGTCAAGAGTGTCCCAGATGTAAAAGATGATTTGGATCTTGGAAATCTTCTTTGTAAAAATATCTTTTCTTCTTTGACAGTTGCTGAAGAATCTGAGAGCAAAGCAGTCAATAGAACTGGGGTAAAGAATGCTGCTAAGGCTTCTGCCAACTCGAAAAGGAAGAAGACTTTGGAATCTGACTCCGAAGGCGAAGAGAACCACAATGATGACGAAGTGGATGATAGCGAAGAGGATGCCGATGGTCAGGAAGAAGAGAAGAAGCAAGGTCGTGGTAAGTCATCTGGTAGAGGTCGAGGTAAAAAGAATTCAGGGCGTGGTCGGGGAAGACCTCCGGTTGAGGAGAAGACTTCTCAGGGTGGCGGCCGGGGAAGGGGGAAAACGGGAAAGAGAGGGAGGCCCAGGAAGTGACCAGTTGCTTCTCATATTCCAATCAGAATTTTGTTCATTATTATTGGTTACTACCATGATTGCTTGCTAGTTTTCTTTCAGTGATTCTTGTGTTTGTCATTGGCAATACTACTGAACTAACAATTAGAATTCAACCCAATTCTGTTGGAAGATTGGGTGGTGGAGCAAAAGCTCTCACAGATGTAACTTATTACTTTTCTCAATTCCAAGGGCCATTTCTCAATCCAGATTGTGTTTGCTCTTTGTATTGAAGATTGAAGAATTTTCTCTTTGATTTTCTACATAGGTATGTTGGGCTTGAAGAAAAGTTCAAAGTTAACACTGGTTCAGAGTTTGGATCACCTTCTTGTTGGGGAGCACATATTGTTCTCTGACACTTCACTACCCAATAGGGTTACTGGATCTGTGTGGAACCCACTGGGGTCTTTCGACGGAAAGGAGGTGATCTGGACTCGACATAGACAACTTGCAATGCACATTTGAGGTCATCCATAAAGAGTTGAAATAATATCCTTGATAACATGCTTACCTGTTAGGAGAGGGTGAGAAGGACTCTTGGACAGTTAGGTACTCATACTACGTGCCCCCTACCAAGGAACAAAGAAAAACCCACACACATAACTCAAAATAAAAACAAAAACCAAAAATAGATAGTGTTATCTAAGGAGGGTTTTTACTGTTCAGAGATCATCGTCTGGTTTCTGGTGTAAAAATGGAGTCTTGTTCAAAGCATTCTCACTTGTCAATGTTCACCTAATTTTTGAGAAGTTGTTGAACTGTATATCAATGCGTCGAAGACCTTATTGGTTTTACTGTTTCTACATTGTCACCATTGTACTAGAAATACGTTCACCACATTATAAGTGGCTCTTAAACCGAAAAGTAAGTTTTGGCCAATCCATAAAATGGGTCTAGTTACCTCTAAGCATCATTGAGTTGATTCAGCCATCTCCATGTAATTCCAAGAACCAAGCTTGAAGACCAATTTGGCAATTCTGATTAAAAGCAAAGCAGATACAGTTGCATCCGAATCTAAGATTATCATCTATTTTAGCTTTTAGCATGTGAGATGGGTTCCACTGCTACAGGAGCAGAGAGACATGAAAGGAAGAAGATGAGCACATCACAAAGGCCAGTTTTAATTGATTTTGCCTTATTGTGATACCGACCTCTCCTATCACTCCAATTCAGGCTTGAATTCTCATGATGAGAACTTTATTATGAGAAAGAAAGCTTTGTTCTACTGAAAATGACTTCCAAATTTTCATTTGGTAATATTAGGTGGCTTTGTCTTTCTCTGTCCACTCCACCTTAAAGAGCAGAAAAAGGAAAAGCTCAAAAGAAGCCAATAAAGTTGCAGAGCATCTTGACCATTTAACAAAGGTTTGAAGGGTATGAACCTCTAAATCGACTTGACTCAACTGAGCCAACCTTGCCCACCAGTCATGACTCAGTCTCAGTTTGAGTTGACTCATTCCTGTTCACGTAGGACCCATTTCCCACACCCCTTGTGCTTTAACGGTATATAATAAATGCTACAGACAATAATGGGCATGGACACAACCTTGCTTCAGTCATGTGCATTAAGAAATTAACAGTCAAGATCGAAATCTCGACCAAAATTTTGGATTTGACAATCTGAAATTTCGTCTGCACATTAAATGCACGCGACTAAAACTTTTTCCAAATTGCCTTGGATTCGTAGCATTGTTTGGTATCAAATGAAAAGGAAATGTTTCTTTGTCAAATTAGAGGGTAAGACTTTATTTGGATTTGGTGACAATGGCACTTGGAGGGGAACCAGCCTGGCATACTTAATTTCAAACTAGTGGTTAAGAGTTAGATTGGTTATTAGGTTGTAAAAGAGGTTTATAGTATCTCATCATCGAATTTGATTGTAAATCTGTTGTAAATCACCTAAATAGCAGGTCCCCTAACGCCTTTGCTCAACTAGGGGTGGTGCTAGAGGATATTAGGTTGCTTTCCCCTCTAAGATGTCTGTTGTTTTTGAATTTATTCCTAGAGAGGCCAACTCTGTGGCAAACTCTCTAGCCCAGGAGGCCCGGTCTATTGAGGGTGAGACTATTTGGCCGTTATCCACTACTTGGCTCCAGGAAGCCTGTTTCTGTGAGGCCTTGTGCCTGTCCCTTCAATAAATGGCTTTCTATGAAAAAAGAAGAAGTTAGATTGGTTAAAATGAAATTTGTACTTGTTAAGGACCCTTCCCATCTCTCTCTAGCTCTTTGTAGTCTTCCCTTGACAAACCATTTATTAAATGATTAAACAAGTAATATTATCTTTGAAGACAACATGTTCCAAGTGATAATGCTTGCTTTGCAGTGATGTGGCCTGCTAATGTTAAAATTACAAGTAGGGTGCTACGTCATTTTTTTTTTCTTCGGGTTTTTTATGTGTGAATACCTTTAGTAGACCACAAACTAATGTTGGGTCCTTTTAATGCAATATATTATGTATGGGTCGCGACAACTTGCTTGCTAAGGTACAAACTTGTGAATTCTCGTGGCAGGCGTTCTCGAGGCAGTGAAAGCCTTCTTTCGAAACCAAGTCATAGTGACGAAAGGAAGGTAGGTGCGCGGGTTCCAACCAGACTAACACCGTTAGTTACGGTTAAGTTAGCTAAATTTTAAACGTGAAGGGACCAAATTGCCCCTTATATTATTTAATGCATTATGTTAATATATGATTCTTAGGGCAATACATTACTCACCATGTATGTGTCTCATGGAGTGATACCCTTATGAGTTATCCATATGGCAATTAACAATTAATGTGATGTGAGATATTCCCTAAGTAATGAGGGGCCCAGAGTCAGCTAATTATTAGATAGCAGTAGATCCTCCTTGATGGGTAATATAATTAATTATATCTATGACCCTAACCAAATTGTTTGTTTTAGATGAAAAACAAAAAGGGAAAAGAATAGAATATAACCTATCATTAATCAAACTATCAATTTCTTGTCTTAGTAGGTTAATCTACCAAATAATTCAACATATTCCATAGCTTATTAAATTCACTATGAATCCAGATTTAGATCTCAACCCTTTTGAAAAAATATATGATTTATATATTCTAAAATTAGATAGTTGTGAGAGGAAGTGGTCAATAAGGACACCAAAATCCAGGGCATCACTGAACTACCATGTGGCAGTGTTCTATAGATTATCCTTATGTAATGTAGAACATCAAATTTTTTTCTTAAAAATGAATTAGTTGGGGATGGTTAGATGAGTTTCATTCTTTAATCAAAATTATGTTGTTAATTAGTTTATTAATCATTTTATCCTATTTTCCATCAATATTACATAGATTTCATTTCATTTTCCATAAAAGTTGTTGAAGTAAAGCAGATAGTTTCTTGATTTTATATTTTGAATTTTTTTTGGTTGAGCCATAAAATTGATTAATTATTTTCAGTTATATACTATATGTGAAGAACAATTTTTTGCTAGAGTTGGTACCGCTACCATGGCAACTTCCCCATATTTTTTCTTATATTTTTCTCTTCCTTAGAGTTTGAAAGAGTCATTTTAATTGCTTAATTAGGGTCAAATTATTATGTTAATCCAAATAATATACTTTTATGGATGATCATCTTAAATCTATTGTACTGTGATTAGGTGTACCAAAAAAATGATGTTTGTTAATCAAGAATTTTTAAGTGAGAGATTAATAATTTTATTATTATCTTTTTAATTTTTAATATTTCAAGGGAGACTTTCCTTCACTTACCTTGCTTTCCTAGCTCACTCTAATCTTCTTCCATTTTTTTATTTAAAGAGGCACAGATATCTACTCTTATCGACAGAGGTTTTGAAATCTTTTTTCTTACAAATTTAGTTTGGAACCCACAATTGAATAATAAATAAAAAAATTTAGAAGGGACCCTCAGTGAGTCCCACATGAGCCCATCCAAATTTGTTTTAAGGGCGGGTCGGAGAAGTGATATTGACTCATAAACCTGATACTAACCCCAACTCGAGCGAAATTGCTTAGGTCATGAGCATTTATAATTTGTTTTAAAGGAGGGTCGGAGAAATGATCCGGACTCATATACCTAATACTAACCCCAACTAGAAGGAAATTGCTTGAGTCATGTACATTAAATGGTCTTGACCATCAGGTTGAGATTACGGACTACTAGATCCGAAATTCAATTTCGACTGTTGAATTTCAATGGTCGAGATCAAAATTTCGACCGAAATTTCAATCTGATCTCCCATATTGTTTGGCTTGACGGTCTTGCATGCGCATTAAATGTGCGGGACCCAAGCAAATTCCTTGAGTTAGCCACGTCAGCCCTCCACACATTAAAACAGAGGTGACTGTTTTCATTGGGTCACGGAAAATGAATGATTTGTGGATCCTCGAGCCTCGTTTTCGAGATGCTCGTGAGAATTTAAATCGGCATGAAACTCCGTGTCCCAAATCAACGGTTCACATCACTTGTCTCATATGATAAAAATTCCGAGGCTCGGTTGCATGGCCCACCACCTTAGTCTTTTCAACGCTTCAGATTCTTCACTAATGTTTGATTTGACATCTTGTGATTCAACGTTATTACCAAATTAGTAACGTTCACGTGGCATTATTTTATTGGTTTCATTGTTGGTGCTGAAGTGCCGGAGAGGATTCGGTTTTCTGCGGAGCTCCGACACCGAATACTAAATCCAATGAACCGGACGGCCGAATAATATTTATTAAATTTTTTAAAAATTGCATTTATTACTTTAAAAGGAAATTATTAAAGAAGTGAACCTGAAAACTAACAATTTATTATTTGTTTTTTTACTCTTTGTTCAACGACGGTGAACGAGATTGCGGTAATGGCTAACACAACGAAACTGCACCGTTAAATGCCGGACTTGAAAGCCCTATTAAGCTGTATTTTAAGAATGCGTTGAGGTCCGCCATTCCTAAGACCTGCCAAAGCGATCTCTGTCACTGATTTCGACTTCCAACACACAAGGGTAAAAAGAAAGTTCTTTCGTGAGCTTCTTCTGAATAACGTTTGTCTCTCTCACTGGTCTCTTGAGGGATCGAGAAGGAAAATATGGTGAAATCCTCGAGTTCCTGTTTTAAGATTCTTGCATGCGGCACAGGTTCAGTTGACGTCGATGAATTTGAAGCGAAGGAGGTATCTGTTTCTTTCTTTACAGAATCTCAAGCATTTTGATTTCAGATTTTCAGTTTCATTAGTGTTTTTGTTGTAAAATTTTTTAGAGCTTTGATCTGGACAAGCTTCATTTTCATCTACTACACTGTGCTCTATTTATTTGGTGAATGCTTTCTCTTCTGTCAATTGCTTGTACGGATCGGTGTGTGTGAGTTTGATGATTGATGAGCGATTGCTTTTCCTGCTTACGATTGATTTCCTTTTCGTTCCTATGTAAGATTTTTTGTTCATTCTATAGAATTGTTCAAACGTTTAATGAGTTTCAGACTCGGATACGTTGAGCAGTAGAGTGACTTACTCGCAGTTTTGGTCGATCGTAAGAGATTCGCTAGCATTGGCTTTATTGTTCTCGTTTACCTTCCTGATATGAGACCTTTCCTAAACTTGAATTCAGTGGTAGGATTGGAAGTGTAAATGCTTTTTATTATTTGGAAATTGCTCCAGGCCACCTTCTAAAAACAGAACATTTGAACTGATTGATGTGTTACCTTCCAAAAACCGTCTTTGGTACAATAAATTGTACATTATCTGGATCCCTCTTTTTATTTACCGGAATACCATGAAGCCGTTTAAGTACAGCCGGCATCGTACGTGAATGTCTCAACTACTCAATCTTCTTGCTAACCATTTCGTTGATATCTGCTTGGACACTGCCATTCATTTTTGTGCTCTCACGGTTCCCAGTTTTGAGGTTTGACTAAGCAACATACAGATAATGATTCTGCTGATGGTTTTCACATTATATTCTTCTTATTTCCCATAGATTATCATGCTTATTAAGTGCAGATACCTCTGATGTTTTGATCCGTCATGTAGCTCCATTGATGTCGTCTTTTCTTCTGTCAAGGGTTGATTGATTCAGCACGATTAGATGTACAATATATAAATGGACCGGTTACAGTAGATGGACTCTTTTATATTGATCAGTTTAACGATTATAACACATTTTAATAGAGAGATACAGGATGTTCTATTTAGCAAGTTAAGGAATTTGGTATGTGCTGTAAATTATTGGTTTTGGTCAGTGGTCAATCTCCCATCTTTAAAATTTGTATTTTTTCTTTTCTTGCGGTGTTGTTTTTGATTGTTTATTTGAATCACCCTCCAGAGCAAAGAATCGACAGATAATCGTGGATGGAATTTTCGGAAGAAATCTTCCAGGCATAGAGTGCTAAGCAACACTGTTATCTCAGAAACCCCATCAATTGGAAATAAGGAGAGCGCAGCATCAACCACGATCACCTCTGTTCCACAACCTAACTCAGCTGTTCTTGAGAAAGTATCTGTACCTCCACAGACAAATGAGAAATCTGAATTGCCAGCTGCAGTACACTCAAGAGAAACTGATCCCCCAATTGCCAGAGGGAATGGATGTAAAATTGATCCCAACCTAGAAGAATCTGCTGCTGTTGTCATTCAGGCTGCCATCAGAGGATACTTGGTTATTTCTCTTCACTGCACCATGTGCTTCTGAAACACATTTCTGGCTACTTTTATTCATGTCTTTTTGCATTCCCCTGTTGTCCTGTCAAAATTTATATTTTTCAGGCACAAAGAACTCTCTTGAAGCTAAAGAATGTTGTTAAATTGCAAGCTGCTGTACGTGGGCATTTGGTCCGGAGGCAGGCGGTGGGAACTCTACGTTGTGTTCAAGCAATTGTCAAGATGCAGGTTCTTGTGCGTGCTCGCCGTGCTCGTTTGTTAGTTGAAGGATCAGTTGATGAGAAAACCAAACAGACTGTGAAGCCCTTGGTAATACTTATCTTAATCATATTTTGTTGCAAGTTTGTCTCAAATTTGAACAAGAAATTTGTGACCTACAATCATTTATTACATTTAATAAGTTGGCATTGGCAAATTGAATTGGATGTGTCACTAGTTTCTGAGACTTTGCATAGCCTCTACCAACCTGGAGCATGTCCTAGCCCAATTTTCTGTGGGTCAGACATACCAGAAGCATATTTTAATGATAACTAGGTCTAGCTAAGCTGAAGGGTAGGTTTCTGTTCTGGATTATTCTATTTTGTGGCTTATTGGGGTCTTTTGGTCCCAGTATATTGAGTCTTATCAATAAACTCTGGTTTCTTTCAAGGATGGGAAGCATGCTATTTATGGTCATTATTCACTAAGAATCTCCGCTTTGCACTTTTCTGGGGGCAAAGCGTGCACTTTTTACTGTTGTGGACGGTAACCTCTATGGTTGATTCAGTAGAAAACCTCATGCTTTTTCTTCATTTAGGGCAAGGATAATTCAGGAACCAAGCCACATCAATTTAACTCCACTAAGAAACTTCTTAGCAATGGTTTTGCTCGTCAGGTATTGTCACTTTCTTCTTGTCCTTAGACCCACAACTTCATATTGGATTGTTCACATCTGGAAGCATTTAATCTAACTTAAAGATAATAATTCTTTTTTGCTCCATAAGCTTTGGGAGTCGGCACCGAAGACAAAACCGATACTCATCAAATGTGACACCTCAAAGTCTAATTCAGCTTGGAATTGGTTGGAGAGATGGATGTCTGTATCACCATCAGAACTTGCACACTCAGACAAACCAGGTCCAGAAAGTCAGGAACAAGGAGAGAATATCAAGGCAACTGCTACAGAAGCAGGACCTGCACCACCAGCTGAAGTTGTCTCTGTGATAACAGATTTAAACCCTAATAGCAGGGAAACTGCGGCAGCAGTTGAGAGTGAAAAGAGCTTGATTACTAACCAAGCTGATGATTTTGATATTCAAGGTGACCAGCCTTACATTAATGATGTAGACTTAAACTCTCAAAATGCCAGTAACTTGGGCTTTCAGGATACTCACTCAGGCTGCCCATCAATTAAAGATGGCCATGATCAGCATCAGGTTGAGGATGTGAATTTAGGGAAATTGCAAGAGGCTTCGCAGATAGATTTGTTGCCACATCAAATGGAGAAGCAGTCTTGTGTGATTTCTAAGACGGCACTAGATTCTGTTTCTGATAAGCCTGAGTTGAATGGTGAACAACCAAAATTTAATACTGAAAAAGTAGCATCAGAACAGCTACAGACTGAGAATAAAAAGTTTGTTTTGGAATCTAGGAAGGTTTCGAATCCTGCATTTCTTGCGGTAAAGTCAAAATTTGAAGAGCTGAGTTCATCAGAAACGTCATCTAAGTCCATCAATTCAATTAACCAAGACCTTGGAACGGAATCAAAATTGGACAGCCTTCCATGTCCTGAAGATTCTGTGACAAAGGCCAAGGAATCAAGCCCAATAGAAAATTCAATTTCTAGTGATCTAAAGGTTCAGGTTGGTGGTTCAGAATATGGAACGAAGCTCTCTCTTTCCTCTACTCTGGATTCCCTAGATATCTCTGAAGTTGAAGGTGGAGAACGTGATCATGAAACCAAGGTTGCTGAAAAAGGGGATGATGATGTATGCAGTGCTGCCGAAGATGTGCAGAAACTTGGGACTCCAGATCCGGAGACCAAGATTTTTTCATCCAAGAGCTCACGTTATATGGCCCATGATTCCTCTGGTCAGCCAGGCAAGATCGAAGATGTTAATGGAGAATCCAGTGATCCAGTGGTAGCTGTAGATTCACCAGGGGTAGAACAGCAGCCAGACAGAAGTATGTCAGATGTACATGCTCAAATGGACAGCGTAATGGATCAGCAAGCCTGCAAATCATCTCCCGAGGGATCTCCAAGAAGCCATATGACTGCTCCTGAATCACATGGGACCCCATCAAGTCAGGTGTCAATCAAATCTAAGAGGGATAAATTGGATAGGAATGGATCCAGCCAAAAACGGAAATCCCAGACAAGCAAGAGGTCACCTTTAAATCAGAATGACACAGGTGTTGCTTTAACTGAGAAATTATCTAAGGACACTAGAAGTGGGAAGCGCCAGAACTCAACTGGTTCACCAAGATCTTACCCCGTTGAACAGGAGAGAAGGGACAGTAGTGGTAGCAACTCCATCCCCAGTTACATGCAAGCTACAGAATCCGCTAGGGCTAGGGCCCAACTTGCCCACAATTCTCCGAGGTCAAGTCCAGATGTACTAGACAAAGATATTAACATCAAGAAGCGACATTCTCTACCCGGTCCGGATGGAAAGCAGGTCTCCCCTCGTATCCAGCGGTCAACCTCACAACAGGGTGTGAAAGGAAATGGAACACATTCTCCTCATGGTAACTCAATCTAGACTTAGATATCTGTTTTCTTCTTCATTGTTCACTTGGTTACTTTAGGTTATAGTATTTTCGTACATAATTGTGTTGGTTGCACACACACACACATTCACCATTGTTTGCTGTGTCCTGCGTTTCTGAGAGTTAAGACCGTTGTTTTTATATGTACTACTCCACTGTGTCTCTGTTGCAATGGTGCTATATCTAATGCATTGGAGGGGAATTTCTTTTTGCCCGAGCACTTGATTGAACTGTTAAAGAGGATTGGGATTGTGATAGATTGCACATAGAATCAATGTTACTTGCTATGTTGAAGAATTTTCAATCATTTTTCCCGTGTCAGATATGTAATGAAGTAGTATGTCTAGGGTAATAATCCTTGCTATTTGATACTTTTTGTTTTCCTAACAAATTGAAATTCTCTTGTTTCAGATAGAAGATGGCAAAGATAAGAATATCTCTGAAAGCTTCCAATCCAGAGTTGATGAAAACTGATGTTGAGCTTGATCACAGGAGGCTAGTTTGGGATTTCAGGACTTAGTTCTGTTTGCATATTAGGTAACCCCGTTTGATGTGTGTGACATGGGTGGGTGGGGGTGAGGAAAACGACACAGGAATGAAGATTCTTATGTACAGTTGTGTCTTACAGCTCCTGCTCGATGTTTGCTTGTTTTTGTCATCGTCTTTCGCCTTTTATATTATAGCCAGAGCATGGCATCATGTGTAACATGAATGAGTTTCGTAGGACGTTGGAGTTACAGAAATAAATGAAATATTTCTTTTGCTTTATTAGTCTCTCCCCTTTTAGTGATATTGAATCCTAGCAGATGCCCTAAATACCAGTTAACAGATTGTTAGAAAGATTGCAGAAAACGAGTAACCATCTGGCATTTCTTGAATTTGCCATCATACAGTGATAAAAATACAGATGCATCACTGGCGAAAAAATATGTATGAATTTAAATTAGAACAAAAACCCATAAATTAACCTTCTTTTTTTTGGGTAGTGATCCATAAATTAACCCTATCAGAACAAGAAACCGATCAAGAACAAAGTGAAACACAGAACGAAAATCAAATGCCATAGGATCCAATCATGGCTGCTGCTGGGCATCTATATAACCAGCATCAACAAGAACTTTCTCCCTCTTGGCCAACTCGATGTCCTCATCAACCATCATCTTCACCAATTGCTGAAATCCAACCTTGGGTTTCCACCCAAGAACCCTCCTCGCCTTACTCGAATCGCCCTTCAAATTATCCACCTCGGCTGGCCTGAAATATCGTTTATCAATGACAACATGATCTTTCCAATTCAAGCCAACATTCCCAAATGCAACTCCCAGGAATTCCTCAACGGCGTGAGACTCTTCAGTGGCAACCACATAATCGTCTGGTTTGTCCTGCTGAAGCATCATCCACATAGCTTCTACATAATCCCCAGCAAAACCCCAATCCCTCGAAGCCTGCAAATTACCCAGGAAGAGTTTGTTCTGGAGACCAATCTTGATCCGACCAACTGCTCTGGTGATCTTGCGAGTAACAAAATTCTCACCACGACGAGGGGATTCATGGTTGAAAAGGATCCCATTGCAGGCGAAGATGCCGTAAGCCTCACGGTAATTAACGGTGTACCAATGAGCGGCACATTTGGAAACGGCGTAGGGAGAGCGTGGATGGAAAGGGGATGATTCGGACTGTGGAGGAGGACTTGAGCCATACATCTCGGAAGAACCAGCCTGGTAATACCGGATGTGAGATCGACCAGTGGCGGCGATATGAGAACGGACGGCCTCGAGGAGGCGGAGAGCGCCGGTGGCGACAACGTCGGCGGTGTAGTCAGGGATCTCAAATGAAACGGCGACGTGAGACTGAGCAGCGAGATTGTAAACCTCGTCGGGGAGAATAGTGTCGAGCCAGCGGCGGAGGGACGAGGCGTCGGTGAGATCGGCGTAATGGAGCTTCATCCGTGCCTTCTGTGAATTATGAGGATCGATATAGATATGATTGATTCGCTGCGTGTTGAAGTTGGATGATCTTCGGATCAATCCGTGAACCTCATAATCTTTTTGTAGCAAGAACTCCGTGAGGTAAGATCCATCTTGTCCCGTTATTCCAGTTATCAGTGCGATTTTGCGAGGCTTTGCTGACTCTACCGGAACCGGAGAATGAGAATCGCCTCCGTTTGCTACAGTGGTTGTGGTGGTGGATCCAGATCCGGCACCATCGTTAGTCTTAGATGCCATTGTTCAATCTTTTTTCTCTACTCTTGCACACTAGCGACGAAGATCAAGATCTAGTTTTCGAGGGTCGACGAGACGAAAGAGAAGACACAGGAGCCGAGGGAGACGAAGGAAGTGACGGTGGCTTGTTTTAGTTGGCGTGGGCCCTGCTCTGTACCCCTCCCCCTTCCGTTTATATACTCGTTTTTGACTCGCGGCGCCCCATCGTGGATTCCATTCCATGTCTCTTCTTCTGAGTCCATTTGCATCGGACCATTTGAGTGTTCGGCCCTGGCCCAGGACCAGGCTCAGGCCCATGTACCTTCTAAACTTATGGGCTTGAATATATGAAAAAGATTAGTTCCGATTAAGTTGTTTGTTTGCAAAAGAAAGAGGGGGGAAAATTACCCTTGAACCTGTAATGTTGCTAATTATATTATGACCTCAAATATGTTTTAAAATAAAATTAGAAATTCGAATTATATAAAATTTGGCATAATTTGCTGACCATAGCGCTCTACTTGTTATAGGACACCGAGTTCGTTACCCTAATAATTTTGACTTGAATCAGTCTTCCATCCCTCTACCGCTCTACCATGGTTCTCAAATTGGTAGCAGTGGAGGCTATGGGACACTTGGACATGACAACACTGGCAAACCGATTTTTGCCATAGCCGGTGGTATGCCTAGCCTTGACATCCTTTATGCTGAGTTTAAAGCAATTGTTGTTGACTTATTGGCCTGTTGAAAGCTTGCAATTGGGGCACAAAAGAGTCCAAATACAATCCAATTATGAGTTGGCTATTAAGATAATACAAAAGGTCTATCGGGTGCCATGGTATCTAGTGGATCTTATACAACAAATTCTTGAGCTGACTGAGGACTTTGTTGCATGCTCTTTTAAATATAATGTGCGTGAAGTGAACTATTATGTGGACTTCTTGGCTGGATTCTTGCAATCCACCCAAGAACTCCATCTCACCCCTTGGTCTCCTTGAAGCTCTTTCTCGTCTTATTAGGAATGATGTTAATGAGAAAAAAAATTCTATCGTCTATATATATTTATAAATATTACTTACCTCCCTTTTAGTTGACCAAATAGCATTTTACCCCCTCTTAATTTAATATTATCACGTTCCTTCCTACTTGGTAAATGTAATAAACATTTATCCTTTTTTTAATTAAATTAAATTATTGTTGTTAAATATTTTTTCTAAAACCTCAAAATATCTTTGGGTCAAAATATGTTTTAGTTTAAATCCTAAATTACCCTCAGTTAAAACTCAAATCTCCCTCAATTGTTTCCCCAAATTGGCAATGAATCGTTTATCTCTTTTTTTCTCAAAAAAAATGTGTAAATTAAATAATATACGGATATTTTTTAGGTTTTAATAATAAAGTTAATTGAGATAGATTTGAGTTTTAATTGAGAGTAATTTAATATTTAAATTACACTCAAGAGTGATTGGAGAATTTAATTGAAAAAATTAGTAAGAAAAAAGGGTTTGATGATACATTTGCAAGGTAAAAAGAGAGTAAGTTATATCATTCAATTAATAGAGTCCAATTACAATTTAGTCAATGAAAAGGAGAAGTAGGTGATAAAAACTGAAATTACTTTAATCTAGATATATATGACGGGCAAGTGAAAATTTGGACCATTAGATTTCAAAATTTGGATAAGATTTTAATCTCAACCTTTGAATCTTGACCAAAATATCGATCCAACGGACTAAAATATATGACATGATTGTCGGACAATAGTTTTTCGGTCAACAACCCCAACGAAATTGATTAAAAAATGTTATCAAAATTTTTTTTTAGGGTAAATTTATATAAAGTCGAAGTCGATTTGAACTGTACCTCTAAGATTCTAACAACATGAACGCAGCCTATCCCTTCATTTCCGGGTGGGGCCCAAAAAAGTGGATCTGACAGCTCACGTAGATCTGTAACGCGTGTTTCCTTGATAATGTAGATTCGTAAGTCGTCGTGACTCGTTACTTAAAGAGTTCGCCCTCGCCATCCGATTCCGACTCCGACTCCGACTCCAACTCTAATTCCAAGACGCCAAGATAAAAAGTCTATATATTAAAGAGAAACACAGAGAACGAAAAAGAAAAAATATAAAGAGACGCCAAGATAGGAGCGGAAACCAGAGCCAACCAGAGACGTTTTAGGTTTTTTTGCTTCTTCGACTATTATTGGTTTTCTCGTCGGAGATTATTGTTATCTCCGAACGCATGCCATCCCTAACTAATCAAACCAGTGAAAATTAGGGTTTTCGCGGTAAGGTATTAAAAAGGTCCGATCATAATCCTAGATTAGGGTTTCACTGCTATTGTAAAGATCATTGTGATCGATATAAAAATCTCTGGTTCTTCTCATTATTCTTAATTCTTGACAACGGAAGCTTGAAGAAGTGCGGGATTTTATCTGTTAATATGCGGGGATTGCAGAAATCAAAAAGGGTTTCATGGGCTCCAGATCTAAACCTTTGTCAGGTAAAACGCCGATATCTTAATCGAAAGTCCGTTTTTCTTCAGCAATAAAAATCCTTAAATCTGTTTGCGTGTTTGATTTGCCTTTTGATGTTTATTAGGTTTCAGTTTCTTTTACCTTGATGCATTAACAAGTATTAACCACGAATCCATCGAGATCTTTCTCCTTAAAATAAATTTTATTAGATAACATCTCTCTATCAAATCCGATGGGGATTTCTTTGGTTCTCCGAGTACATAATGTGATCGTCACGGACTTGTTTATTTTTCTTTGATGATTTCTTGATTAATTTTAATGCATTTCTGATATTATTTCAGGCACTCTTAGATGCGTATCCCCAATTCGATTATTCTTCCATTCCCTTTTGTTATCCTTCTCGCCAGATTTCACAATGATGAGTTTTTGTTTTCCTTTTCTGATACTACACCTGATTTAACACCAATCGGTTGCGAACAAGTTCTTTTCCCTATGGTCGACAAGAAAGAGGACAAATATCTCCCTTGTGTTTCCTTTCCTTGATTCGAGTTTTTTACTTGTGTAAATATAATAATAATGATAATAAATAAATAAATAAATAAATAAAAGAAAAGAAAAAGAAGTTGGGAGAAATTCTGTAGGTGCTCTTAATTTTGTAAGTTCTAACATCACTAATAAGAAAATGCACGCAAAGTGTACAGTGTCAGATAAGATTGCTTACAAAAATCAACATTTAAGTTCTGATAATGATGAAAATTGTTTCCAAACGGATGCTTTGGATTAAGGCTATCCTTAAAACTCATTACATCTGCAGTTTTTTTTTTGGTTTTTTTTGGGGTCAATAAGCAACTTAAATTAGGCTCTCAAGGTTGAAACTTCTGGAGGAAATAATGAGAAATAAAGATTACTGGCTTGATTGAAGAAAACTGGCTACCCCTAAAGTACTACTAAAGCTCTTTCCAATGAGTTAACTTCCCTCTACCGGAAAAAAAAAATTGGTGAATTACTTGCCTGATTAATTGAATGATAGCTACCTTATTTAACTGAAAGTTTGGATCTCATGGTGGAGATGGTTCTTCATGAATTGAAGAGATTATCGGCACAATATATGAGTTACTAATCTGAAATCAAAGTATGACAAGAGTAAAGACTGCATTTCTGACTCATTTGGTAGCCACTTCAATTGCTATGGTACCTCAGTAATAAACCAAGTTTTATGGGAGGTTCTAATGAATATTTTGGGATGAGCATGCACTGGATTGAGAAAGACTAGTAATAATGAAAGCCAAAACAAAGATTCATCACCTTACTTGAAAGAGGAAAAATAGAAAGTCAAGAAAAGAAATAACTAAATGAAGAAGAAAATTATCTATGGGTTTGGAGCTATTCTATAGCCCTTTGTTGATGGAGGAATTCCATAATTAATGTGTTAAATGGTGAAAAATGCAGAAGAGATGTGGAATGTGTAGTGTGATGAATTGTCTGGAGGTATTGTGATGTTGCCAATCCCCTCAACCTCGGAAAGTAGGAACCCATGGCCCCTGGGGAACCTGTTTTCAACTGGCAGTGAATATGGCTTTGGCAGCTTTCAACTTCATGTTGATATGTAGTCCAACATCTTACCTAAAAAGAAACTTAACATCCAAAAAGAGTCTTTCTGCATGGTGAATTTGTCAGTCTGATGGAGCTACTTCATGCATTTTCATTTGGGGTGTTGTATCAAAAGATGATTTAGTATTTTTCTTTTCTCAGTCCATTCAAGTAGAATAAGTATCAAATGCTGGCATCATTTTTTTTTGGCTGATACTCGATGGAACTATGAGTTGTCTCGCATTATGTGTGTTCTACTCGAGCAAAGCTGGATGTTGTGAACAAAAGGATCACAATAATAGTAAGCAGACTGCTACACAGAAGCCTGGATTGCTCCTGTACAGAGATTTCAGAATCTGCAGTTGAGCTTGGAAAGGAATGTTTGTTTCACTTCCTATGACTTCTACTGTTGGAGATGGGTGTAAGGACACAAAGAAGCTAAAGCTTTGAGGCACAAACTGAGAGTCCTTTAAGTAGTAATAGACAAGTACATCTTCTGCCCTCTTTGCTAAAATATATGTGGAAGGTATCTTAGGATGAAAAATGGGAGTAGTACCATTGGATAACCTAGCTTTGCCAGTTTCATTATCTTTTGGTTCATTTAAAGGGATGAAGGGATTGAAGACATGATTCCACAACAAAACAGCATGTTGATGAAGCTGAAAGTGCTTTCACTGATTTTGTTTGATTCCTAGGATTTCAATAAACAATTCACACCTAGGAATTAGGTTTTAGCTAACTAGGATGTTTATGCAGATAGCTTACCTGATTGAGATGCTTGGAAAGCAATAAACTCTCTACCTTGAAGGGGAAACCAATCCTGAAACACTTGGGCTAGTGCTGCTCTCTGGGACCTATTCCAATGGGGTTGTAATCTTATTAAAATTTCTTAATGGTCCTGCAAGTGTACAAGATAGAGCAATGATTATATAGTTTTTGTGTTTATCTCTTCTTTGATCTCATCTTCAATCTTATTTCACAAGACCACTCTTTTACTTTCTACCATGGAAGGAAACGAATAGCCTCTTTTGGGGGTGAGGGCTGGGGCCGCATTTGCTCCCTTACCTCTTCTTCTTTCATGTTTTTGGAGTCATTGCATTGTATCCTTAAGAATGTGATGCTGTCCCTTGTATACCAGACCAGTCTACTTCCATCTCTGGGCGTAGCATTGCAAATAACATCCTTCTTTGGGCGGAGATTGTCTAAGGTTTTGATAGGACCTCCCACTCCCTTGCTACTGTCTTGAAGGTGGTTCTTTAAAAGCCTTTGACTCTTTGATCAGACTTCATTTGTGGAGTCCTCTTCTTGTGTCAGAATCCGCCAAGGCTGCCCCCAAACATGACATCATTTGGGATAAGTGGATTTAGTCCTACCTCCTCAAGTCTAACTCGATCTAGACCAACATCTTCCCCTCCAACCCCTCTTGGGTCTGGAGAAAGCTCCTCCTTTTGAGACAGCTTTTCCTTTCTGCTATCTCTACCCAGATCTCCTCTAGTTCCTTCATTTCCTTCTGGTTGGACCCATGGCAGGTGGGCGTTCTTTTTACCCTTCTTGGTCCCTGCACTGTGTATGAGTCCTGTATCCCAAAACTTGAGCCATTTTTATAACTAACAAAGAAGTAAGAAGATAAAGATGAGGAATGCTAAGACGATATGATGTAGTACTGAATTTGAATGATCAAAACATTAGCCAATCTAGTACAGTAGCTTCGGTACATGTTGCACACTATATCTTTGGTTTCATTGTTTGTTATTAACCTTTTTCACCTTGATGTTCATGCCTTAAGAATTGTGGCCTTTCCCCATGATCTTTTGTTGCATGAAAGTGGATCAACTTTGATTTGTTAAAGGAGTGACCCTTTCTGTCTATATGATTCTCACTTTCCAGTCTAATGCTAAGGTTGTTCCATTGTGACTAGGCAGTCACGGGTTTGAGTGGGGATATGACTTCATTTGTTATGACCTTCCCTAGACCCTGCAGTGGCTGGAGCTTCGTTCCCTAGTTATGCACTTCTTTTATGCAGTGAATTTCTCAACCCATCTTTGATGCATGTACTCTGAGAGGGTTATACCAGACACATTCCATATTTGGATGTTTATCTGGGTGGGGCTGTCTGACACTCATGTCGGCTAATAGCGTGAAGAGACGTGTTATTGTGCTCTCGTGTAATAGTAATTGTCATATAATTACAACAACAACAAGAATCAGCTTTGAGCTGTGCATGTCTTTCCTTGCATCCTCTTCGGTCATTCAGGTCTGACCTTTCTTTTGGTTCATTCATTGTGAATCAAATGATTCCTCAGTCTTAGAGCATCCAAAGACCTCCATTGGATGTGGCTGTGCCACCACAACCAACTTTCTCGTAGTTCATCATATATTGGAACTATTCCCATATCAGTAATATGATCATTCCTTGCTTTATCTTTCCTAGTATTATCACTTTCCATCCCAACATCCTCATCTCCAATCCACTTGGGTTCTCTATCGAAGCTTCTTAACTGCTGAAATATTCCAGACCATTCACCACAGCTGGTTATAAGATTGTCCTGTAGTTTTTTTAGTAATTTCCCATTGAATACTCCAGGTGCATTTCTTCACTTCTGCAATCCAATTTTAATTCTCTATAAAGCATCATTCTATAGTTCAAATTATTTATGATGATGCCTAGTCGATTCCTGAAATAATTACTATGTGGAATATTTTGTTTGCATTTATTGGAGTTTATTTAACCAGAGACATTCATGATGAGGCTCCTTAATATATACATTTTTTTATTGAAGATATTGTCTGGTGAATGAGACAAAAGCTGGGATTAAAATCAATTTAGATAGTTAAAATAGTAACAACCTTTTATGCATTTATTTTCTGCATTTGTTTATGCCCTTAGTCTAGCTGAAGTAACCACAGATCCGGGGTCAAGAGTGAAGCTGTAATTACCCTAGATTTGTGGCTGCCCAGGAAATTCCAGCAAAGATAGAAGGTTTTTAGGGTTTTTAACAGCTCCTGCTGGATGTGAAAGTCAGATCTGAATTATATTGGATTTTGAAACTTAGATTTGAAATTTGAAATTCTAGGGCAAACTAGGGTTTTGGTTAGGCTTGGGAGAGGGGATAGGCTTGGTGTACTGCAGTTCAGACTTGAGAATTGAAATCTTGAAATTTGAAATTCTAGGGCAAACTAGGGTTTTGGTTAGGCTTGGGAGAGGGGCTAGGCTTGGTGTACTGCAGTTCAGACTTAAGAATGCTACTGATTTGCAATTCAGAAGCTGTTTCAGAGGAGGAGGGACTGAGGTATAGGTGTCTAGGGTTTTTCTGAAATTTTTAAAATTCTGCAAATTTACTTGGAGAAGATGAAGTGCAGGAACTTCTAAAATGTAGAAAATTGGGCTGCTATGGGGAAACTAATGTTAGGAATACAACCTAATACTAAGGGCAATCAGAAGGGAAGGCAAAGAGGGTTTAATCAGGCTGGGGTTTAGGTTCGGAGGTCTTCTATGGTGGCCGCAGCCAAGAAGGAGAGGGAGGGGGCTGGGGAAGTTGTGGGGGATAGGAAAAAGACCTAGGGATTGCTGCTGAGTTGTTGCGGCAGCTGGGCAGGGTTTGGGGAAGGGTGCGCAAGGCAGGGGAGGGGGGGAGAAGGACTGCGGACTGAGAAGGGGGGTGGGGGCCTTTGGACTTACTTGAATGCTTGCTGATTTGGTGATTTGATGCATCTGAACTTGGAGATTGGCTGCTTGAATGCTTGGATTGAAATTGAAGGCTCTCAAAGACAACCATAGGGTCCCCCTCTTAGAACCTTGCCACTCACTCGGGCAATTTATCAAACAATTTCTTAATTCATGAAATCTGGAAATAACAGTGCATGAAGTGGCTATTTTATAGCCTAAAACAACAGATTCTGATTCCAGCTGGGATCTCTTTACTGATAGGATCCCATTATGTATTGGATGGGACTCTCATCCAAAACTCCTAGCAGATATCTAAGCTACTAGATAGGATTCCTTGAAAACAACTTCAACTCAAAATAAAATACTTCAAGAAGATCCAAATCTGACTCGATGAAATTCTGAAAAATTCCTAAATTAATTTCAGAGGTTAATTAAGGGCTAAAAATGCCCAAATACCCCTCCTACAGGCTTTGGCCAGCTCATGGAGGTTTCTTGGAGCCATCCTGGGGGCCCCACTTAGGGTTTCAGGCAGGGGGTCTTTGTGTTCACATCACTAGTTGTTCCAGGAGACATGGAACTTGGAAGTACCCCTGGAAAATATATATATTCCTCTTCTGCTTTTCTAATTGGATGTGACCTCTCTCTCTCTCTCAAAATGAGTGGGGACTCCTCCATAAGACGAGTATTGGGTCATGCTACCTGACTCATTCATCACTGTTAGAGAGGGCTAGATTTCTTTTCCTCTTGAGTCCTAGTTTTGGTGTTGCTGTATGCAGGTGAGACTTTGGTTTTCTTATTGCTCAAAGCATTCAAGTGTGCTCTTTGAATAGAGGACTTCTATTGGATCTGTCTGTAAAAGACACTTTGGTGAATCATAGTGTGGTATCAGATTTATGTTATCATGTGATAATTGTAACATGATTGGGGTCTGTCCACACATCCTCAGGGCAGCTCTTTGTTGGGCTGTTATTTTTTATGGAAATTTAATGGATCCATCTTTCTTAATGCTGTGTTGTCCACTTTCCTGATTTGTGCATTATTTGCTTTGATTCTAGAGACTTCAAAGACATCATAGAAGTTCTAAGTAGAGTTATCTTTGGAGCATGGTTACTAAAGCGACAAAGCGACAAAAGCGATTGGGGTTCCGTTTTGGCGATTAGGCGGCAATAAAGCGACCAAAGCGGTTTAGTCAATATTTTTAATATAACTACTTTTAAACAAATTTTTAATACAAGTACTTTTTATAATAAACTAAAGTACTAAGCAAACATTCAACAATCACATTCATTAAAAAATAAAATAAAATAATAATAAATAAATAAATAAATCAAGAATCACAATTATGAAAAATTATCCAAAAAAAGAATAAAAACATAACTTCATCTCATCAAGCATCATAAGATTCATAACAATAATTATGTAATATGTACTATTTTAGTAATCAATGTGAAAAATGAAAATGAAAGTAGTAATTATACATTCTTACTTACCTCTATGATAGTATGACGCCAAATAAGTGTCTTGTACTCTTGTGCATAGATCAGTAATCAGAATTGATGTATCCATTTTTCCTTTTTTTAACCAAATAGTGCCGACATGATAAATTTATAGATCTCATTATTCCGATTTTCAAGTCATTGTTTATTTAATGATTCATTGATTATCAATATTGAATATGGCTCTTGCTTCACATTCTGTTGCCGACAGACACTTTGGGCCTCAGAGTTCATTTGCAAATTGGGCCTCGATTCCGAAATGGCTCACATATTTAAATTTATATACGTTATTGTAGAATAAATTATGATTAAAACAAAAGAAAAAATAATATACACAAATTACAAAATGTAAAAAAAACGGCTGCTTTAGCATTTAGGCGGCAATATGGGGCAAAAGGCAGCAAAGCGGTAGTGCCTAAGTAAAAAAGCGACAAGAAATCAGCCCGTTAGTTAAGTGGCAACAATTTAAGCGGTTCAAAAACTCTTTTGCCGCCTAGGCGGACGCTTTGATAACCATGCTTTGGAGTTACTAGGTTATTCTGCCAAATGATGAGTAACCCTTGAGAATGTTGGTCTCATTGCATCTGGATGCGTCTCTCTTGTAGTGTTTCATGACAACTTTTGACAATGCAAGTAAGTTAGTATGTTTCTTCTCCAGGATGGTTACATTTTACAGAGCAAAATATGTAAGGCTTGAGGCTTCCAGACATTTGGAATAGAAGACTTTGCACCTACTGCTGATACATATGCTTCTTCCTGGTCTGAACAATCTAGCTTGGAGTTTCAATCATATTATGGCAATCTGGAATAACCATAATATGCTAAGGGTTGGACTTCGGCTAAGCTTTGTTCGTTCTGTAATTGCATCTACTTCTACTGCCATTGTAGAACCTAGATTTCGTTGAAAATTCTTGTCCTGCCAAAATTTTTGTTGCTCTGGCATTTTTTCTTCTTTGCTATAGCTTACATAGGTTAAATGTATGGAACATAGGAGAAGAATTACTGGAATATTCCACGACCCCGGCGGTTACAGATGTGGGGATCGGATTTCATCCTTTACAAATGAGCTATTCTACAGTTTTATATCCAGATATTCTCTGCACTGATTAGTCATGTTGTCGAAGTGACAATGAGAACAGTTAACTGGAGGGGGAGGTCATTAGAAAGGTTATAATGTTTGCAAACTTACCTAAAGGCTCATTTTTCTCGTCATCTTTTAATATGGGTTCAGGGAATCTGCTTGGACTTTTTAATTCATGTTGTATTGTCGCGTCTCTGGTGTTTTAGGAGTTGGGGTATCCTGTGGTGCTGATATGCTGTTGGAAACATCATCATATTTTTGGTTCCTTGTCTGGAAAATAATATCAACTGATACTTGCTTAATGATCTTTCTATTTTTCATGCTCTTGCTCTATGCTACCTCAGTATGTTTGCATGTATGTAAATGTTCTTATGGATGGTTGTGCCTAAATACAATTACATGTGTTGAATCTTGCAACTGTTCTCAAGTTTCTTATCTTTTATTTTTGTTCTTTTATCTTTATGAGGTTTTCCATGGTTCTCCACTTAGTTTTTGAAGGACCCACAAATTTATGAACACCATAGAAGTAGGGTGCTGAATGATCATAACGTATCTTCTGTTGAGCAGGTTAGGCTGTTCCTTTCTGAGGATTCACCAGCACAAGTTGGTCTTGGAGCTGAAGATAACCTACAAGCAAAGGCATCATGGCTATTACATTCAACAACTGGAGTGGGCTCGGATGACCATCTTCCGCCAGGATTTGAGGGTGCTTATCCTTCGAACCAGTTGAAGAAGGAATTGCCCCAGATCCCTCTGATAAAATGGAAATGTCCTCACCAGGTGAGCTTATATTATTTATTTAATTTTTGATTAATTTGATCTCTAGTACTTGGTATCAAGTTTTAGCTCTATGATGGAAGTCCACCATGAAAATAGAATTCAGTCTAATTTCATTTGTTGGTGCAGATTGTTGTGAATCCCAGCTGGCAAGTGGTGGCTGGGGAAGAGAGCAAAGAGACATTGGTTCAAAGCGAGAGAGAGATGCGAGTATTGGAAGCAGTTTATCCTCGTCCATCAGCCATTCCTCCAAGGTAGCATGCTTCTCCAACCAACTTGTGAAATTGATTCTTTTGGTGGATCTCTTTTGCTTCTTATGCTAACTTTCTTTCTCGTCTGCAGCCCTGCTGTTTCACTTGATGCAGAAGACTATCATCACAATGGCTCTCATCCTCTAATCATTCCCGTCACTCCCATTGAAGATGATGATGGCACAGACCCATCATGCAATTCGGTGGTGCCAAGTAACTCCATGGGCTTTCAACCTCCTGTGGTGTCCCAGGGCTTGTTGCCTTGTGGGACGATGCCTCAATCACAGTATGGCCTTCATTCTGCTCCAAAGGCACCAAACAATGAAAAACTTTCATTTGGTGCTAATGCAGAACATGACAATGGTGCTGCAGCATCTGCCGACATTGGTGCTGCTGCATCTGCTGCCTTCACAGCAATTATGCGAAGTAGCGAGCAGGGAAGTATGATTGACCGTGAACTGCTTATTAAGATCCTCAGCAACCCAAAGCTGGTTGAAGAATTGGTTGCAAATCATGGAAATCTCACCAACTCACAAGCCACATTGAAGCCAAATTCACCACCAATGACCTTCTTGGTCCCTCAGTCAGTCCGTCCTCCCAGCCATATCAGTAAGACAGAACCACCTACACCCGTTCCTGCATCCCCTGCAACTGGCGTTTTCTCCACAAATGCTGTGGTGCCACGGCCTCCTCTGCCTGAAATTGTACCAACTGCCAAGCCACCGCCTGTGAAGGATATCAACTATTTTAAAAGCTTGATTCAACAACATGGAGGGGAGAGACAGGAAACCCAGGATCGCATTGTTGCACATTTTAGTAATCATCATAACCAGCAGATGCTAGGAACTAGCACTGAGCCTTTACAAAGCTTAGAACCTAGAGAATTAAAACGTAAAATCTCGAAGCCTTGCGTGTTCTTCAATAGTTCAAGAGGATGCCGAAATGGAGCCAACTGTTCATACCAACATGATGGATCATATCAACGGAGACCTGGAGGCATGCCCCAAGCTCAGGCTCCAAAAAGAATGAGAATAGAACGGGAAATAACGGGAAGGACGTGAGATATTGTCTAGGGTGTTCGTTTGTGTAATTTCCTACTGCCGTTCTTGAGAATTCGTTTTATTAGAGTAAATAGAATTTCTCTTGGTCTCACTCATCCATTTCCCTATCTCACAAAGAAATTATCTAAATTTTCTCTAGAAAACTGCCATATAGGAACTTTCCCGTAAGGTTAAGTTGAATAACAGAGCAGCCATCATGGGTTACAGCAAAACATCTAATATTTGACATCACATTTATCTGTAGAAGTGGGGTTATTGTTCAACTAACCAACACCTTTTCAAATATTAGAATATATTTATCATTTGTTTTCATCCCAGTTTACACTGTTGAAACATATTTTCCAGGTTCTTTTGACAAACGTCTGTGAGTTACAAAGACATTAAATGCTAATCTACAAATGGGGGACTAGGAAAAAAAAGTGAGACACAAGGAAGTTCACATTTCAGTACGCACAACTTCATTTATGATGAGTATTGCTGCAAATGGGGATGGTGTGATGTATGAATTGTATGAGATGTATGAAAGGTAAAGTTTAAAAAGAATGAACAAATCAAAACTATTCTAAAGAGGGTCTCAATGCATGACATGAAATAATTATTTTTAAAAGAAAATTTTACATTGATACCCAAAATCAAAATGGAGGTTTTAAAGCAATGACATTTGACTTTTTGTTTAAAAAACGATTAGGTTCTATTATGTTAAAATGGTTAGTTATATTATCTCAAAAATTATTATACTCTTCAAAGAAATCTACCTACGAAGATTACGTGATGAAGACATTGTTATTGAATTTTTTTTTCCCTCAGATTTTGGTAAAGACATTTTTAGAATTAAAGAAAAATAAATAATAAATTACCTACTTTAATAACATATTAGACTTATGTGTAATGGATTTGAGGTCTGTTTTTCAAATAAAAAGTGGAGTGTCAATGATTTAAAGCCTCTATTTTGGAAGCCAATGCAATTTGCTCTTTTTATAAAATGATATGAACAACCCAACCACAACAGAGACCCTGATGCATTAAAAAAAGAAATCTCAATTGAGTAGCCAACACCATCGATCTGTCATTCCAGCACAATCAAGTGACATAAAATTGAGCATTAGGAACCTATAGTGCTAAATTGAGGTTTCCTTAGTCTTTAGGTAATCAGACCACAGTGTTTATATATCTCAATATTCTTATAATTCCCAGTAAGAAACATTTTAATTACAGTTCCACATTAAAAGGTTTATTCCAAATCATGAAGCTGCTGCAGCCATTACGATCCCATTTCTTCTACATTTTTACTTCTTTATTTATTCTCTTATCATCTACAGGATTAAAATTAGCTGAACAGCTTCGGTTAGGAACACAGCACGCCCTTAAATGACACTCATCTTTCTAGCCTCATTAGCGGTCTTCTCGCCTAACTTGGTTTGGATCAGTGACCATGTCCATCATCATTTTCTCTGGTGAATCCTCCCAACTGCCAAAGGTTTTTAAGTCGACCTACAACATGTGTAAAACAAGAAATTGTGATCACCTCGTCTCAATGCACACCATCAAAGCAAAAAAGTGTGCGAAGATTAATAAAGTCCACATAAAAATCACCTTTCGCCTCTGCTCAGTAAATAGTTGCTCTCTCTTCATATAGGCACTTTGAACGTCCTTTGCCTTTCTCCCAGCTAATCCCCATACTTCAACCCCCATAATTGAAGCTTCCAGCGGTAGAAACCCCTGAAGTATATGCATGAAATCAAGAAACCAACAAGATAGGAACATAATTTCTATAACAGAATATCTATGCAGTAAGCATCTAGGAGCCAAAAAAGATGCACAAGGCCAAAATCAAAATAAGAAACCAAAGCAATGGACTCTTAACTTATCTTCCTTAGTTTCTTTTATTTAATTACACATAAACAAAGAGTGCAGTTTTAGAGACTACAATAATATCGCCAAGGAGATTTTCTGTGCTGAACAATATAATAATAGTAATTCATTTTAATCACAATTTCAAAGCCAAACAGAATTGCAGGCTGAACAGGATCAATTAGAACCATCATCCCCACAGTAAGGTCTGTACACTGTACAGAGACCTTTATCAGCGACCAAAATCGAATGGGATGGTTTCTGAATGAAGCAGTTATGTTTTGCTAGAAGTCCACCTGCTTCTATGACAGAAAAACATCTTATAAGGACACTATTTTGTGGAATTGATCCTAAGATTATTTATCCGAATGGTGAAACACCAATCACTATGCCAGTGTTTGCTTTTGATGCATACTTGGTGCATTTCCGAATAGATACCAGCTATTACTAACTATCTATGACTGTCTATTTTGAGTGGACAAAGCTTAGACAAAATCAGGATAAGCCGCTTCAAGCGGGTCCAGTGCAAAAATCTGTTTCTCCATTTGGATGATTCACTATGTTTCCCTGATACTCCAACAGTAACATAGATCAGTAAAAGTCGCCGTAAATTTTGAATGATGGGAGTTCCCTCGAATTAATGATAGATGACATTAAAGAAGAGAAGGAAATGAAGTTGTGGTTTAAACTTCTATCTTGCATCCTAAAGCACTTTTGGAGCATGCTGCTATACCTGATTTGGGACAAGGGAACCATGTTGATAAGACTTGTCAACTGCATGATGACGAATTACTAGCCTGGCAAAATCTTCATCGATAAATATCCTCTCGTTCCCAATGGTTCCTCCAAAAGCAATGCCCACAGGTTTGGGATGTGGTTCATAAGCTCTGCTAGCAGGGTGTAAGTGGCTGTAGACAAAGTTCTTCTCCTTCCCTGTTGGAGGTTGGTTCTTAAATCAGCCATTTTCAGTGTCAGAATTGCAAATAAAATAAACTTTTTGTCCCCACATACCAGAAGATGAGAAGACATGGAAAAATGGGCTTAGAGCAAAGAGGCAACCCGAGTTTCCATAGAATATATCTCTATTTTCAAAACCTTGCTCTGTTAGCATGCCAATCACCCATCTCATGACATTGCCATCACCTCCATTGGCATCTCCTGAGCTAGCAGATACCAGCATTAGCAACGATCCATTGTAACCTTCAATTTTTGACCAGAATCTGTTCAATCCCTTCCCATGGACAGCTGACCTGAATGCAAGTATCAGGGAGAAAATAGGTTGGAAAACAGTAGTACGCAAGAGTTATGTTTATCTTCTTAACTGGATAAATAAATGTAGTTGTAACAAATAAAAAACAGGCAACAATGTACAATTTTACTGGTGGTTCAAATAGGTAGGAATACCACACCTTCTCATCCCCCCCCCCCCCCCAACCCCACCCCAAGAAAAAAAAAAAAAAAGAAAGAAAAGACCCAAAATTGTAAGAATGGAATTATGAATATCCTTAGCAATACCAACATAATTATCTTGTCCATGACCTCAGAGTTTTAATGGATTAGGAATTCGGCATGATTAAATCCATAATAAACTGAGAAGATTAAAAGTATGCAAAGGTTCAAATTGTTGTGTGCCAAAATTGAACCACATGAGGAAACCAGATAAAGTCAAGGTGGTGCGTTAATATTCACTTCTATTACATGCATAATCAAATGAAAATATTTATACAAAACCCACTTTAGTATCGATTCATTTTTTATCATACATTCATCCATCCTCAGAATTTTATAATGGGGAATTGAAAGAACGCAACTTTTCAGTCAGCAAGAATGTATTGAGGAATGAGGGTAACTAACCTATATAGAAGGTTTTCAAATACTCCATTCCCATCTCTGTGAGACGCCACTTTCATTATCTCTTCACTTAATTTACTTCCCTGGGTAAGTGAGATGGCCCAGGCCCTTCCACATGTCAGAAGGAATGTATCATTTGTCTCTGTCAAAGAAATTTCACCGATTGATAAATTGCAAGATCCCAACTGATCCTGTTCATATTCAAGAAAGAAGAAGCCACATCTAAAAATTGCATTTGAGGATCTCTAATGTTATTATGGCCCAATAAAATCACAAGCATGAGATTATTTTAAATTTAAGGAGAAGAGTGAACAGCAACAAGCAGGTACCCAAACCACTCCCCCCACCCCCCACCCCAGACCCCAAAAAAAAATGAGAGTGATTTTTTTAAATGACAAAAGGACAGGGAAGCCAAAGGAAACAAGAATGTGAGAGGAAAAGTACGCAGACAACAATTAAGAATAAAAGATATTTGAATACCACATAGGTGGCAATAAAATTTATGCGAAATTATGTTTTTGGCAGAGACAGTAAATCACTCATGACAAGGTGTGTGTTACAGACCTTCAGCTGATGTTTCCCACTAAAACCATATACCATCTAAATATAGGTGCTGTAGCCTAGATCCCCAAAGATTAGAACAACCTATGATTGTGAAATGAATCAGAATCAAATCGTATCACATACTGTGTGTTGTATGGAAAGAACAAGTGTGTTACCTCTGCAGCTGCACACTTTTGGAGTCTATCATGGAGAAACTGTGTCAAACAATGTGCGAGACCCGGGACTGTTGTCAAAGCCCACATATGAAACTTCCCTGCTGGAAGTTGGTACTCCAAGCTCGAAATGTTACAGTCCAACATATTTAAGCAATTTTTAACTTCAGTGCAAGAGCAAACAGCTGATAATACTAAATGCTTTATATCCGGAATATCTAACTTAGTCTTCCCTTCAGAATCTCCCAAAACTCTCGAGCTCTGTGACATGACCCAGCACACCCACAGAAGCACAAGAACATCAGTGGGCATTAAAAAGCCACTAATCTTGCTATCGGCATCATCAGATTCGAATTCCAGGTTTGAAGGATTCCCGGCTTTCGCGTTCGCCATAGCATAAAGACGGTATAAATTGTTAAGCGACGCAGATGTTGTCTTCCTTCCACAGCAGCTAATGTAACCCCTCAAGAACTCAATCCAAGTAACTCCTCCTTTCTCTGGCCTGAAAAAGAGATCGACAATAGTTTGGCCTAGATGATCCAGCAACCTAGGAAAACATTCAGTCGTTGAGGATATTTCGTTTGTTGGGTTCTTGTAGGAGAAAGAGAAGATTTCCTGTAATACATGAAACATTCGGGTGAGTTGGGATAAAAGCTAAACATGCAGGACAAACCATAAGCAGAAAATTATGCTTTCCCATTAAATAAGGAACCCAACAAATTAAAGAATGTGGGAAATTTTTGGATTAAGCAGCATAGGGAGAGAGCCAAAGCTCCAAATTTGAGTACAATTTCCCCTTCCCTAACCGATACCCAACAGAATTCAGCAGCAGATCATATAGAATATAGATAATATATGAAAAAAGAGAAAGAAAAAGGTGTGGCTTTGTGAGAGTTGTAGAACAAAATTAACAAGGACTAGAGTTAGGTAAGGGTTAACCTGAAGAGAAACGAGGGGGATGACGTTTGTATGAGGATCGGAGAGCTTAGAGAAAGCCTTGCGGAGCATGGGAAGAGAACCTGTGGAAGTGGCCTCGGATTCAAGCTCTGCTTGCTCTGGCGAGATAGGGTTCTGCTGTGTAGACGACGAAGCACCCATTTTTGGGTTGCGCTTCTTACTCTCACTGCAATGGTGAAATGGCGGTGGTGGCCGTGGTTATAGTTATCATCATCATCGAACACGAAAGAAGAGGAATAGATCCAAAGGGACAAGCAAACTTCTCTTCCCCATGAATCATCCACGAGACATCAAATTCACGATCCCCTGGTGATCTTGTATGGAATTCCTTCCGCGACACGTACAGACCTCAAGACTTGTGAATTGGATAATTTAATTCTGTTGAACCTTACCTTGCAGGCTAAATCAATGCCAAATGACGTTTCTACATTGGACCTCGCTTCATAGGCCCATCCAGCCAACGGATGAGATCGAAACATGTGGAAATGGCATTCAAGTGGTTTAAAGCAACGAGCGCGGTCGAGAACGAAATTTCAACCAAATGCTTATTCACTACATATAAAGCATGGGGAGACATAAAATAATTTAGAGATGTGACCCTAGTAAGTTTTATATGGACCCGACACAATATGTGTGATCAAAAAATGTCTAGGGAGAAGTATGTGGGGAAGGCGATTTGGACTCGACTTGCTTAGGGTGAGCGGGTGAGCAAGCAATCGAAGAAAAATCATATATAGTTGATTGACATGAAGCGTAGTTGGCTTAGTTGCAACGTGCATATGGTGCTCTTGAGATTAAATATTGAGTCTAAATCATCTTTCCGTCTAATGTATTCCTTTGACACTTTATTATATAATTGAGGTATGTTCTATTTTTAAATACTGACAAAATAAATAAGAGATAAAGACCCTAATGGGTCCAACTCCAGTTAGTGAAGAAATGTGAGAGCATATAAAATGGAGATGCCATGCTCACTTGAGTATGGAGCAGGAAGAGGAGCCCTCGAAGCAATCCTACGTCGCCATTCTAAACCTGGTTGGCAAGACCTTGGCTACAACTTCCTGTATACAAGATTGAATGTTCTATGGAAACCGAGAGGGCAACTCGATCCGATCGATGTTGGTTATGATTTTTACATTGCCAAGTATAGGTTGTAGGAGGATTTTCAGTGTGTTCTTTCTGAGGAACCATGGATTGTTTCGGAGCATGACTTATCCATTAGAAGGTGGGAGCCAAATTTCAATCCTTGTAAAGCAGAGTTGAACAAAACTATGCCATTTTCTGGGCTGTTGTGAGACGACGTTGCATGTATTGTGGGACAGCAACTATGTTGCCCATAGCTAGTGGCTTCTGCTGGTTCCAGAGGTGTATGGATCCCATTTTTTTGGGAAGTGATTTATCATGGTGGTTCCAGTCCTATTTGGTGGGTTTTTTTTTATCGTTGCAAAACTCAAGTAGGCCACTGAAGTTCCTTGTGGATGTGGAGAAACAAAGATGTTCATGAAATTAACTTTAACAGACCTAGCAGTGGTCAGTAGCTTATAGAAGGCTATTTACAGAGAGGGATGGAGGCTTGGGCAGTCTGTTCAAGGCTGGTGTTGCAGTCAGGAGGCATAGAGGTTGTCATGAGGTGACCGATGTGGGATGGCTGGAATGTAATCTGAATGCTGCCATTGGGGTTAGGGGTGACTTTCCTAAGGTTGGGGGCCTCTTCTATGACAGACCTGGTCAGTTTTTGGGTCGTTTCATAATGAAAATTCTAGTGTGCCAAGTGGTAGAAACTGAACTAAGGGTCATATTGGAAGGGCTCAAGCTTGCACTGAACATGAACTTGTCGGTGCAAGTTGAATTGGATTCTCTCAAGGCCATCAGACCCGTCATGTGTCAACACCCGATTCGACGAAATCAAGAGTCTTGCCGGCGCAGGAGGACGTGCTAGGTTTGCGCGTGTTGGTCATGGGACTAATGAGACTAATGATTGGATGTCAAGGCTCCTCTGTAGAGGGGAGTGGGGGAGACAATTGGATGTTCTTTCCAAATTGTCCTCCAGGTTTAGAGGAAATTCTAAAGGCAGATCTTGAGCTAGTTCTTGACAGTGAGCATGGCTAGTTTTTACCTTCCTTTGCGTCCTGCGCTTGTGCCTCCCCCACTCTCACCCCAGAAAAAAAAATAATAAAAAGGAAACCATTTCATGTACTTGAGATCCAAGGAAAGGAGAATCGACCAGAATCAAGATTGACATTCAGCTCATTGACTGACTTCAATTCCGATCTGCTGATTCAATTATGGGTTTAAAATCCATTTGAGACTCCAAAGAAGCGTGAAAGAACACGTGAAAACAGCTTATCGTCCATCAGGATTGTTCCCAAACACTTAGTACCAAACAGTCTCAACATGTAAAACTAAGAATTTAGAAGTCAATAAGAGTTGATCACAATAGACGCATAATCTGATAGACCACGAGCATGCGATAGCAAGGCCCAATCTGCAGCTCTTGCTGATACCTCCAAGTACTACAGTATCAATACAAATAATCAAGCATCATTTATGAGAGTAGATTCCGATGGACACTAGCTCTATGAACGGCCATGAGCATGCAATCACTAATAGCATGGCTGAATTGCCTCAAATGAATGAGCGGCAAAAACCATCTCTCAACTAGTTTTGTTAAAAAAAAAAATTGGGAGTCGCTGTGCTAGGATCAACAATCAACCAGTTCTCATGATTATGTGGACGCCACTATCAGTATCCACAATGTCGCTAATCTCGCCAACTTTCAGAGCATAGGTTGCTTCTTCGAAAGGCTTCTGCATCTGACCTTTGCCAAAAGGACCTGCAACAACAATCAAAGGCAATTTGCATCAATACTTGAGCATCTGATGATGGTAGCTTGTCTGTATCATAGAAACTAGTTATTGCATAATATGTGCAGATACACAGACCCCCGCCACCAGGGGGGCGCTTTCCTTCCTCTTTTCTTTTTGGGCTTGGTGATGAATGAAGAACTGACTAATAAAAATTTAAAAATATAAAAGATACCACCACAATAACAACTTCTTCTAGAGGTCATCTGAAGGCATTTTGAAAAAAAGAAAGAAAGAAAGATAAAGATGCCAAATCACATCCACTGGGTCATCAACGTTTAGATGATCCTACATACAATGTTTCGTTCTTAGTGAATTTTTTTTTTTTTTTTTGGGGGGGGGGGGGGGCAAATGTAAGTATTGAACCCATCAGAATGGAATCCTTATCTTCCAAGCATTTCAAATGATCCACAGAAAGTTTCTTATCTATCTATTTATTGTACGTGATTGATCATATTGTTCTCTCCCTAATTTTTGAAGTCCTTTCACTAAGATGTTGACAAACTCGTCACTTGGAAATGCTCATTTTTAAGCAAAGGCTCTTATCAGAGTTTGTACAGTATAATCAACTAAATTTATTCTTATAAAAAAACAAAAGCTGGTTCCAATAAGTAGTTAGGGAAGCAACGTTCAGTTTCTAAGCACGCCTAATTTATCAGATAAGAATATTAGATACCAAGAGTTCCTATTTAGGGTAAAGCAGCTGTCATGAGATCACAGACAGGAGATGAGTAAATTTAGGCTATACCCAATAGATGATGACAAGGTCCATGAAGAATCGACATACACTGATTAGTCTTGTGTTAATTAGCCCAAATATCTAGCGACATGAAATTAGTTTTTATTCCCATTAGTCCATGAAGGTCCATGGATGAATATTCACTTCGACCACATCTAGTAAGAATGAACTGAACAGCTGAGATATCATTTCTAACAAAAACTCCTGATGACAACGGAGAGCATCATCATAAAACACAGATGGGATCCCACCACCTCAGCTCATCTGTCCAGAAAGACAATGTGGTAGTTTGCCTCAAGCCACAGCTTATGCATCCATTACCATGCTAGGTGGTAGAAAAATCTATATAAAAAGAAAATTCTTAGGAAGCAGATATAATCCATAAATTAGGTTCAGAATACTAATAAAAATTCTCACCAATAAAAAATTAAGGTTAGCTTTACCAATCTTATTCCCATATCCCAACATTTCAAGATCATCCTGTTGTAAATTTCAGAAAACTACTCCTCTGCAATTGTTTCTTCACAGGTCATTCTTGTGAATAGATGAACCATCTCAATTGAACTCCCCTTGTCCTATCACCCAACTGCACTACTTGAAATGCTTTCAAATGAATTTCTGAATATACCATTTCTACACCTGCCACTGGACCATCTCAACAATACTTGAACAATTAAGGCATCTAACTTTTTCCCATTGTACAAAACCCAAACCCTTAACAACTGTGGCCATTAAGCCTTTAACATAAAATTAAGACACTCAGTTTTATGTAAACATGCTATAATAATAAGACAATCATGGAAAACAAACCAAAAAAGAAAAAAATCCTCACCGTTTCATCCACCTGGCCCATGATACCAGGAACCTTCATTCTACCAGAAGTACTCACTCAAGCACTCAACATGGCCCATGATACCAGGAACCTTCATTCTACCAGAAGTACTCACTCAAGCACTCAACAGAAAACTACCAACTTGAATCATTAAAGTTCATGCCCTTTAAACTCTTCCAATTCAACTTAACAAACCCTCTCCTACTCTCCATTCAACCCTAATTAAAAGTAACTGTTTTTATGAGGTGCCATTACCTTTATAGGCTATTTCAATACACTACGACAATTAGTGTGTATTGAATATCCAAGGATCCAGACTATCGTATAAGACGTAGACCAGATCTGTGTTTGAAGAAGCAGAGACAATTGGGCAATCTGGGAGCAAGGTCTATTACCTTCATGACCGGATTTTGGTTGGCAACAGGGGGTTCAAGTCTCCATTGAAACAGTCGACTTTAAGATGATCCAAGGATTGATGCAGATGAGTCACCAAATTGGGCTTGTTACCTTTGGAGTAACTCTAGGATTGGGTTCTATACAAGCTGGGGCTTTGATCCTGGGGGTTTTAATTGTAATAGGTCACTTTTAGGGGTCTGAAATAGTGGCAATTAGGTTGCACACGGTATTATTTCCCACGATTAATATATTGTTGGTGTTCTGAAGCAAATCAAATTTTCTGGGTTGAACCAGTGGTTCAATTTAAGTAGTTTTAGGAAAATCCTTTTTGGCTTAAGGAATTCATTTTGAGTCTATTCCAATTACCTAGTGAGTTTAACTCTTTAAGTTAAGGATCTAGGTCTTCCCATTTTACATTAGGAGTCTATTTTAAAGTCTCTTGTGTAAAATTGTATGGGGCAAGTATCGAAATGATTTTTTTTCTTTTCAATTTAATGAAAAGCTTTTTGCCACTTCTCTCCTCTTCTCAAGTGACGATTTTGTCTTGAGTTTGATTGAGGTTGGTGGGATAAGTTTCTGATCTAATTGATACGTTGTAGAGTGAAGTCCAAATTGTTCACTGATGGGGTTGGTGTTTGATCCATCTGATACTTTGTAGGGTGAAGCTTGGGTGGTTGTAGTTAAACCTCTCCATGTTCTTGACCAAGATTTGATTTTCATTCAAGTTTGTTCAAACAACCTGCAGCTAGATTCTTCTGCAACAAGTTACTACATCCCATAAGTCTCCTTATAATTCTGAATGGCCCCAAACCCCAACTTTCCCACTTTTCTTTGAAAGATTTGATTTTTATTCAAGTTTGTTCAAACAACCTGCAGCTAGATTCTTCTACAACAACAATAAATTTACTACATCCCATAAGTCTCCTTATAATTCTGAATGGCCCCAAACCCTAACTTTCCCACTTTTCATTTTCAATTAGCCCAACATCAGAATCCTGTCCAGATCTGTCCAACCAGCCGTGAAACACCAAACTTAGACCTAACAGACTCTTATCCCATTCGAGGACTTGATCTAAAGCTCAGCCCATTCAATTCATTAAAACCATGGCAAACCTCATTTAACCAATTCCAAAGAAACCCAGAGTTTCATCCAAAACAAACCGTCAGCAATCCGAATTATCTAAACTCCGACTGATTACCCCCAGTCCTAACAAAACCATTTGGGTACGATTGGAAGCTGATCAGCCAAACCCTAGAATTTCCACATTATTCTCTTTCCAAACCCAAAACCCTAACCATAGATTGCTGTCATATCAACTTCAGTTACTTACCACCATTAAAACATCATAAGACCAACACTGTAGACTTCCCCACAATCACTTGGTATAACCCTACTTTTAAACGTTAGGTCCTATCAAACTCTAAGCCCAAACCCAGCTTTTTTAACCCATTTAGACTGCTTGTCCCATCAATCTAGGAGTACATCACGCATTCCTCATAATAGTGGGATGTAACAGATCCCATTCAAGCAGCAGCTGGAACTCTTAAGAAGCACTCATAACTGACAGGAGTACGAACTTCCCAAATCCAAACACAAAAGAGCAAATATGATGCAGTGCATTAATAACACCAGAGAAGAGGGTAAAAGAGTAAAATACCCACTAGACTACAGATGATACATATCAGGTCAAAAAAATTGCACAATTAAAGTCAAAATCTATTTCATGCATCCTATACTGTTAAATTAAGTTTTCCATAACAATAGAATCAGTTTGGTCAATTCAAGATAAAAAAAAATGCATCTCAGCATTATGAAAGTCCGTTATTCAAATTAAATTGATTTTGGATATGTCCTCCAAGAGAGATTCTTCAATGTCACAAAAGTAAAACAACAAACAAACTACATGGCTGACAAACAGAGAATTGTTAGACAGTAAAATCCAGGGACCAGATCTGATTTTTGACTTGAAAGAATTCCCAAATTATATTCTTTTCTGCCTTACTAATTGATTCCATAGGTAAGGTTGCTCCACTGCCTAATTTTGTCTTTATTAGTCAATGCTCTAAGTAAGATTGCTCCATTGCAATCAACTGACTGTCAATTTGCGTAAGGAACGGCCTCCTACATTATGAACCATCCAGTCTCTGCAGTGATAGAAGCATCATGCACTGCGTGTTTACCCTCCCCTTTAATTAACGATATAAATAAAACCCCCAAGATCTGCAGCATGCTTTAACAAAGCGTTGGCAAAGAAGTATAAAAAGTTTGAAAAAAAAAGAACGATCTAACTTTATGCAGGCAACGGAGGGCTTCATCAATAAGCCCCTCAACTAAGGCAGGAAAAATAATGGAGAGAAATGGAAGTCGTTTGGTATTGAAAGGTCCTATTCACCAAGATAACTATACAAAATAAAGAACATAAGAAATTACAGATACATATATTGAAACCATATTAATTTTGAAAGGAAAATCTTCATATTTCAACAAAATAATACAAAACGAAGACATTTGTAGAAAAAACCGAGTGCAGACAGACACTCGCGACGCAAAGAACCTGGTTAAGACTTATCATGCACAATACCCAAAATTAAAGAAATCTAAACAATCCCTAAACAAAGCTGTTCTATTCAATTCATGGAAACTATAGGAATCTATAACCAAATAAAGACCAGACGTGCAGAGATAGAATTCCCAGTAGAAACCACAACTTTCTACTACCCAATAAATATAAAAGTTAAGAAAGAGGAGAAAAGGAAGGTTGTGAGGACCTAAATCGCCACCGCGTTTGGCGGAACTGCAATCTGAGTGGCGAGAGGCGATGTCATCGAACTTGGCCTTTCCGGTCACGATATCTTCACGAAAGGCCTTGAGCTGAGAGACGGCACTTTCTCTGGTGGTGTTCATGATGATGGTACCTTCTGGATCCTTCCAGGAAGCTTTCCTTCTAGAACCTTGGTGCTTGATAAGAATATGAGAAGCCCTCACTTGACTGGATTTCGACATTTGGATCTTCTTTCTGTGATGCTGCTTCTGCTTGTCCTTCTCCTTCTCCTTCTCCGGTCGATCCGATGAATCCGAATCTTTCTTCCTCTTCCGATCGTTACCTATCTTTTTCTCCAGTTTAAACATAAACCAAACAAATGAAACCTGAAATTAGTAGCAGAGCTCGATCCTTCCTGCTTTCTTTCTTCTTATGCCAAGAGATCGATCGATTGATCACTGCGGTCTATATCTTCCAATTCTTCAACCGTCTATATGAAAGATTTAATGTGACTGGTCACTGGTAGGACTTCGCAGCACTTCGCATCTGGCTGGCGTGATTTTTATTTATTTTATTTTTTATGCCCATTTCGGGTATTAGAACAGAATCGTGTGAATTCGTAAGAGATAACCGGACACGACACGAAACGATACGCACGAATATATTCGTGCAGCGACACCACTCGCCTCTCTTGGTTGCACTGCATTCAGATGCGATGCGGTTCTCGCCGGCCGTCCCGGTCTCTCTCCCGTCGGCCTTGGTGTCCCCTTTGTCTTTTTTTTCCGTTTTTTTTTCCTGTTCTTGTTTTGTTTTTTTTATTTCTTTATGATTTCACGCTCGCATAACTATTTTTTCGAGTTCCTCTCTTTCACTATCTTCTTCCCTTAGAATATAGGGGCAACATTGAAATTGGATAAATAAAAGCTAATTGAGTCTAATAGTGTTAATACATGGTAATACTTGGTCTGATTAATAAATTAGATGCTTAAAAAGTGGCATTAATATTAGGGGATAATTCAGGGGTGGTGCTGAAAATTTCCTTATTATTTCAACCCCTTCCCTATGTTATTAAAGATCATGGTTTTAGGATAGATTGCCCAAGGAGACTAGAGCCAAAATATTAATACAAAAATGGTTGGGATAGAAGTTGATAAGATCTATTTAAGATGCATATCCGCTTATTCAAAGAAAAAAAAGACTAATCATGTACTTAGCATGCCAAGCATGATACATCCCGTTAATAAACAACAAAGAAGGTGTTTACACCTCAAAAGGCTTAAACTCAAAGTTCAACATATAAGTATTGAGTATTGTGTTGTTCAAGTGATTTTAAGAGATGTATCATCTCGTATCGAGCATTGTATCGTACTGGTCAATATGTTTTAATGCAATGTAATAGAGATGTATTGACTAATATTGTATTGGTTATATCCATTACAAATACATATTATAAAATATCATATCTTATCATGGGATGCTTTAAACCTTACTTAAACCTGATTACCAAGCCATTAAACATTAGAGTTCCTAATCAGACTTAGAAAATATTATTCCTCCCCCAACCCCCTTTTTGCAAATCCGGATCATCTCCCCCTCTGCGCTCCCCCATGGCTTCCTGACCACAAAAACCAATGGGTCCCACTGGTAAAAATTTTTTTCCTTTTTTTTCTTCCAAAAGTGTTTTTCACCGTGAGCCCCACTGATCTTTGTGGTCAGGAAGTGTCGGGGTCACTGATCCAGACTCCTTTTTTTTGGGCATGTGGGGTAGAACTGTGAAGTGGTTCAGCAGACTGCTAGAAGTAACTGGAGTAAGCCCACGGCTAAACCATGTTGATCCAAGCTCTGTCAACTAATTGACTGCATCCATTCACTTAAAAGAAAAGGGCAAACCCCTGACGGAATTCGAAAAACAATTTTCTTATGTAGCCTTACCTCAACAGTCACTGCTAGGAGCTGTTTTGATACCTTGAGCTCATTGTGCTACTGTGGTCCACTGACCATATATATTCACTGATTTCACAAACAAATTCTTGACCATGGGAGAGAACATCTTTGCACTATTGAAAGCTCATTTCCTTCTGATTATAAGCTTGGGATAATGACCATTGTACAAAGATATTATACACTCTGAATCATTACTGGAAAAAGATTTGTAGCAACTTAATTCCTCCACTTTTGGCACTTTTGGGCGATCCAAGCTTCCAGTATTTTGGGTCAATACTATTATGTGGATATAATCAACACTACCACATCTTGCAATCTATTCAGACTTTCAGTATCCTACAATAATGATAACATACCATCCACATTCAACTGGGAAAACAACAATTGACGAATAATTATTTTGTATCAAGGGTTTGTGAAAATCCTTCTTGACAGCCTCTGTGTCACCCCTCATCAACCATTAGAAGATGCAAGTTGAATCATAATCCTTAAGCAGGACAAACAACTAAAAAATTGCAGAAATTTTCAATGAAGTATCATGATCTACCAAAACTACAGTGTCTATCACTATGCATTATTGGAAATCAACAATCAGGGTACTGAACTTCAGTGCTTCCCCTTAGCCTCAGCCTTCATTTGCGAATTTGCCTTTGCCTGAGTGAAAGAAAACACATTTGCAATAAGAAAATAATGGGAAAATATCTATTCTATACTAGTAGTAAAAAATTGAATAAAGACATACACTCAAAGATAACAAAAAGAGACCTTAAAACAATTGGCAATAACTAAAAAGGAGAAAATAGATGAATGGAGGACTTCCTATTAGACATCCTTCAGAATTAGACCACCTCATTTCAAGGTATCTACATAAAAAACAGGTTCCGCATCTGAAGCTGTTTTGCAAGTCAATCAAGCCTTGATTTCCAGGGCAGATAAGCTTAGGATGAGATACAGTATGTGCTTATAATGATTTAACCAATCAGTCACAGCCTAATAGATGATAGTTCAGGAACACCCATGTGAACGTCCCAGTGAATCAACTACCTCAAAAGGAACTGAGAAATAAGAAGCTTTGCATTGCTCTGTGATGGTTAAACAGGGAATAATGTCCCAGTTAGCACATGATATGCTAAAACGCTTTGCTGAAATTCCAAATTGAAAGAAAGAAATTGTATTATGACCAGGATCATCTCACAAGGATTACCGCCACTTCATGCAAATCATTTGACAATTATCAAGTGTATCTGCAAAAATTGTCAGCTTCCCAATTTATTATCTTCCATATTTGGCTTATAGGTCTGGAGGGTTTAATCCTCCATACAGGTCATAGTATCACAGCCTTTAGAGAAAAATTCATTCTTCCCTGTCCCTAGCCAGATATCTGATTCCTCTCACATTCATGCCAGAAGCACATCTTAAAATGATAAAGCAAACAAGTTTCATCCGACTTAGGTTTTCCAGTAGAAATAGATGGGGTCACAATGATTTCTCCATCCGAATATAAATGTTTTGAGTATAGAGGTGAGAAAGAGCTTATTGAACCAGATAACATTGCACCCAAAAATGGCAAAGATTTGCAGTAAGAAGTATATTCCCCACCAAGTTTTCAAGCGATCCCAAACAGGTTATCTACAGTATTCCAAACTACCAACCTTAATTACCAAGAAAAACAAATGTCTGTGCAAAGAATGCATCTGTTTCCACTTTTAATGCCAGTAGCAGTCGAAGCATTTGGACAAATAATACATAATAGAAACCCATACTGAGGCAGATAATTTACAAGGAAAATATCATTTCTCAAGTCAAAATCTCTAACAATAATCCGACAAGAAATCAAGACTACATTTCCAACAATAATCCAATGAAATAAAATTTCAGCGATCGGAGTCAAGGTTAGATGCCGAAAGAATCTAGAATATGTGAAAAGATTGGTAAAACAGATCCAGAATTAAAATTTGAAGAGAGTTGATCAGGGAACGATGAAGGAACCTTGAGATACTTGAATTTGACGGCACCATAGACGAGACCAAAAGTAAAGGCCGATGCACGAGCCACCTGCAACGAAATAAATCAGATGGAAGGAAGACAATTAATGTGGCAAACGAAAAACCGTAGCGAAACGAACTTGCAATAGAAAGAGTGAGAGGATACCAGAGCGAGAGTGCTGGTGCCAGAGTAAGGCCCTGGAGGCGGCGCCATTGATGATTTGCAAGATCTATGGAGAGCTAGAGAAGGGAAAACCTCACAGAGCTCAGCCCTTTTAGACCTTGAAATAGTTCCAAGAAAGACTAATCTTGTTAACTCATCGATTATAAATCTACTGGTGAAATACCAAAATACCTCACGTGTTTGCCTATAATTACGGTTATACCACTGCCAAGTAGAACTAGTCTCTTGGTCGTTAGGGGCATGATAACGTAAAAACGACTTCTTCTACCTTTTTTTTTTTTATTATTATTTTTCTCTGAACTACTTGTTTTCATCCAGTTTCATTTTTGTCATTCAAAGATTTTGTCTGGCTAGTTATTGGATTGAAATTCTTCTAGGTTGACCTGCTCTTCGATCCAAATAGCAGCAATTTTCCAACATTTTATTGTTTCTTGCTGCCTTGGTACATCTTTCTCTTTACCTTAGTCGCAATGGAGTCATTTGCAGCTACCACTACATTGTCCATTCGTCTGGTACAACCCAGTCTCATTACAATTGTTGCATAAGAATACATAATCTTCTGATTTTAAGTTCTTTATTTCTCATGGTAAGGAAGATATGCAATGCTTTATCAGTGACATCTGAACTTGCAAATGTAATGCTTTACCTTGTGATTTTGTATGTACTTGCAACTTTGCAATCTCACTGTTTGCACTTAGCATTTATCACATGAGACAGCTTTGTTCTACACTAATGGAGCCCATAAGGATCCCAAACATAGATTTGTTTCAGGCTTCTTAGAATAGGTGGAAAGCCATCTAACACTTCACTTGCAAATAGATGATAAAAATCTCTCCAATTAAGGTCCTCTGTACAAGAAGTTGCAGTACCGCAATAGGTAGTTCACTTAGGCTGCTAAACTAGATTACTTCTATCCAGTAACTCTGCTGAAACAACAACAATAGCAGTCTGCATGCATTTAACTATATTCTCTGAGACACAAGAGGTACAGTATAATTCATTCTCTTTCCAAGATAAAAGGGAGAGAGGAAGGGGGGGGGGGGGGGGTGTTAATTCACTACCACTAATTGGCTGGTTAATGCCGTAAAGGCGATGGAACATATTCTCCTCTCATACCTTCATTTCAACAATCCAATTCCTAATGTATCGAATGTGAACTATTGACCTGATTAGATAGACAGAGCTCATGGGAGGATCGACTTCCACCGGATATCTGAAGCTTCCATCTATCATCAAGCATGCTTGGTATTTGTACAAGAATCAGGTGGAGCCATTCCATGCATGGCCAGCATCTGATAAGGGATCCTTTGTCCCCTCTACAAACTGTTGCTGATAATCTGCACACCCTCTTCACTCATCTGTTGAACTTCAGATGGTGATAGAATTCTGATGCAGCGAACACAACTCACAAATTCCCTGCACGCATTAGAATTGTTATATTAGCTCAAGGGTTTTAGGGCAGACAAAAACTAATGAAATAATGCATGTCAGTTTGCCTATTTAGAATTTTTCTTTTCTCTTTTTATCATCAGTTTGTCCATCCAGAGCATCCAGAGTTCAACTGCTATTGCTTTTACTACAGTGCCATCTGAATTATAAGACTACCTACCATACCAGAGCAGATCAGTTAATTCTGATTCTAAGCCTCAATAAATCCCCAGATCAATTAATTCTATTCATCCAAGCAACACAGATCCCCATATGGAATGATTACAGAAAGAAAATATTCAGCTCAAAGATTAAAACAAAAAAAGGGTTAATTTTTTACTTTATTTTCTTAAGTTCCAACTACTGCCCATTTTAGCTGCTGTCATTAGAACATATGCACCTATTCATAGCAGAAGAAAGATGACTTACTCCCATGGATCATCCCCGACTAGAAGAACATCATTCTCATAGTCAACATAAACAAGTTTCCACCCAGAACCTCTTGGATCATCAAGCAGCCCCTCAAGCCCAAACATAGATGCAATTGCGCTACGTAGTTCCTCATAATTAGTAAACCTTGTAACATCAATAGACCTTCCCACAGAACCTATTTTCTGGACCTGTAAAAGCAAAATAGGCTCAAACACCAATGGGGATCAATGAATATCAACTTTTTGGTAAAGAAGCCAGAACTCATTAGGCAACTATACACAAATGGCAGCCATCAATGGCAACCATTGGAGACTGAAAACACTGTAGTGAGGACTGAAAAGCCATCCTGCTAACCTAATGAAAGTAACTGAAAAAACAGATACCTTTTGTTAGAATATTTATTTAATCAAGTTCTCCTTAAGCCAGAGTAGAGGAGGGATTCCTTCACTAATGACCATCAATGGCCTTGGGTGGGTCAGTTTTCACTTCCAAGAAATAGGGAGCAGTTGGAAGTAATAAAACACTCTTACCTGATGAAGAAGAAAGAAAGAAAAGAAAAGAAAAAGAAGAAGAACTCTTTAAACACTATGGCTTTTGTATGACTGAACCAGGTCTGGCGTAAGCCTCTATGAAGCCCCAACATGGTGAAGCCTACCAACATGTACCCCTTGAACACTCAAAACCTATGAATTTACCAAAGACATGGTTTGAATTCACACCTTTGTATATGTTCGCCGGGTCTGAGATACTTGATGCCATGAGCCTTTCTGCAAGAGACTACTCTCATCAAAATCCATATTGCTTAAAGATGTTGCACCTGAGTTGTCTGTAAACTCTTGGAAAGAGAAGCTCCGAGAATCTGCTAGGCATGCTGATGTAATCTGAGACTGAACATCCTGGGTTGTAGTGAAGTTACCAAGCAAGCAGTCACGAGGACTCTGGAAAACAGCATCGGTTAAGCAACCAAACCCATCCAAGACTGTGCTGGTCACACAAGAGGGATCAACCACAGTGCTCTCATCATTGCTTACATCCAAATGAAGACCACTGTATATATCACTCTGGTTATTACTTTCTTCAGATGGATATCTCAATCCACATGAATTGGATACACTATGAAGGGCAGTTGAATCTTGTTGCTGAGATGGAGTAAGTTGAATTTCTTGAGGTAGAAACCTGAATAGTGGACTCCATATCTCTTGACTCAATGGAGGCAAGCTTGGGTTAACAACTTCTGGGTAAGCCAAGGAACTATCTTGCTTATCAAACCCTGCCAGGGATCCCGATTTCAGATTCTCTGCAGGTGATTGGAAATTACAAGATTGCAAGACCCAATCATCAGCATCCAAGTAACGAGATGAGAAGTCACTAGGGTAGGACAGCAAGCCATTCTGATTGGTTGCATCCAACTGCAGTGCATCAGTTTTAAGTGGGACACCAGTATTTGGTTGCTGCTGCTGAGGAAAACCTCGGCCTGTCTGCAGCTGCAAAGCCCCCTGATTCAAGAATAATTCATTTACAAGGTTTGGAGAATTTGTGGAGCCCTCACTAATTTTGACTTGACTGCAGTTCTCCAAGTAAGGCAATTCACTCTGCTGGTCTGTAGCAACCATAGATGCTGATTCCAGTTTCTCGATGTGTGTCTGGGTTGATAATTGTTTTTTAAATTTATTTTGATGTTGCACATTTTCACCCAAATATGCTTGTAATGCCAAATTTGCATCTATGGTGGATTGCAGATTGCGGCAGTGCTGAGGAGGATGCTGATTTTGCACCAAAATGCTGTCTGCATGTTGTTTAGGTTTCAGTTGGACTGAAGTCTGTTTCAGCAATTCTGCCTCAGGTACTGGAGTTGATTTAGTTACACTAGCAGGTAGGGCAGAGGACAAGAATCCATCAGGACTAGTGTTTTGGGATCCGAGAAGCATCTTCATCAGCTTTTCTGAACCTGTCATGGAACATGGAAGATCAGTTACATTTCCTGGTACCCATGCAAATGATCTTCTCATGAGATTTCCCCATTGCATTTCTGCCCCCGATACCACAGAAAATCAGTTATCTTAGAATCCCATCAGCTCTCAAACAGAATATGAAGATGGACTCACCCACATATCCAGGATATAATGGTTGTTTGAGGCCAGGAGTAAGCGACGGAAAAACAAAGAGACTTTCAGGGGTCTCTATCTCCCATAAACTAACCCTATTCTGCATTTCTCCACATCCAGTTTCATCCCATTCAACCTAGACATAAGACAAGAATGCACCTAAGTAAGAAACCAATACAACCACCACGTTTTCCAATATACTCTTTGACCTGAACTTCAATTGAATCGAAAAGAACTAGGTTCAATTACCTGAAGATTCCTCCATTTTGAGCCAGGCCACCCCAAGGGGTCCAAGTCACTGATACTGACAACTGTGCCCATGTGTCTGAGTAAAGAAGAGAATGTTAAAATCTATATAAACATGCATAAAAATATATGATAAACACCCAGCACCAAAGAATTAATATCTCAACATTGAGCAGAAGCAAGATACTGCAGCTCCCTCAGAATAATATTAAACAGTCCCATATGAAAGCGATGGCAGCTGCTCTTATGATTTGGTCAATGAGCCAATTCGAAAACATAAAAACAAAAACAATCAACAGGAATCTTCTAAAATTGGTGACTAGGAACATTACCTGCGCTTACCCGAATCTTCCGTCTCAAACATCATTCCAAATCTCCTACCAACTGAAACCTGGCTACCATAGACAGCCTTTTGATATTTGGCCAAAGGAATGACGAACTCTGAAGGGCATGCCCTAAGAAGACACATGAAAAAAATATATATAAATGTTAAAAATACACCACAAATTCCAAGCCCGGTCCCAACTTAATGAGGTCAGTTTCATGATCCAATAAGAGATTGTAGACTATGCATACACATGCACCATTTACAAGTGTCTTTCTCTTTTTGGGTTTGGCAGGAGGGGGGAGGCAAAGTATTTTCTTTTGATAGCTCAGATGCCTTGTAAGATATATTCTGAATGAAGTATTGCGAAACATACCTAGGGTTGTAGAAAACAGTAAAGGGGCTTTGATTAGCAACAGCATGGGCTGCAGCTGCGAGGACCCCAATGTGCATGCTATCAGCTGAAATTACTGATGACGGCATTGCATTTTGCTGACGGTTTGCACGCCTCACACCCAGTAGTAACTGTGACTTCTCGTCTCTTTTTTTTTTAAATAAAGAATATACTTTAGTGAGACAGCGCAGGACACTTACAATATGATCTAGGTTATCAACATACTAGAGTCTAGAGAGAATTTTATCATTAACATCCACAAGCTATATCTGTGCCAAACCAATGAGGCTTACTGACGTGAAACATCACAAACAATGTCTCAACTCTCAAGCACCACAAATACAATATTTAGTGAAAGGAGGACAGCTTTCCATTTTCAAATCTAGGACATCGATCCTGGTTAAGGATTTTAAGGCTACATATCACCACTAACTGTTAACCTAATTTATTTTCATTTTATTTTCTCATGCCTTCCTGGACTATGCATGTGATTTACACCAGGTTCACCCTTTTAGAGCATCTGGCTCCAACATAAATAAAAAATAAAATAAATTTTTCACATTAAATATGTTGATTGACCTACAAAGGGGTAGCTGAGTATCCTAAATTGACAAGAAACACAAATTACAATTAAGAGGTCATCAGTTGTGTCCTAGGTTAAAAGTTAAGTCAGTAGAGTCAGCTTCAAGTCCCAAAATAAATAACTTAGTCTATAAAAATACTCAGTCACAATCAAACACACAACAAAATCAGCGTGGTGCAAGAAATTGCTTCTAAATGTTAAACATGGCCTAGTGAAATAAGCCACCACAGTTTGACTGCAAATGAAAAAGAACTTTTCACACAAAACTAAAAGAACATAAAGTTGAAATCTGACTATATAAATGATGACTAGCAAACCATGAAACCTAGTTCACATAATAAAAATCAAAGCATCAAGAAAGGTGTCTGCAACTGCAGTTCCAACTCCAAAGCTAGGATTCATCTATCCCAAGGAGTTTGGAAATTAGAAAGCTGTTTTTTACAGAAACCCATAACTTACCTTGAAAATAGAACAGCATCACCTGCTCTAAGCCTTTTAGCACCCACAAACAAACTCCAACCAGTAGTTAGAAGATGCCGCTTTGGCTGCCCTACATTATGAAAACAACAGCAGAAAAGAAGCAGAAAGCATAAAAAGGCTGAACGAAAAAATGACTGCAAATTTGGAATGTGAATTGACAAGTAACAGTCTTAGTTCAGTGACTGAAGACAAAGGAAACTATGCACTTATCTACCAAGTGAACATCCACAATTATCCTCACCGCGGTATATGTGACGAAATGTCCACGTATTATCATGCAAATCTCGAACTACAAGCTCCTGGACTGGAGGTTGCATTGAATAGTCCTGAAACAGGTAAAATAAGAGAATCAGTTTGACACAACTCAATCTTCACGGGAAATATAATGGTTTCCCATTGACAGTGTAGAACCCTCACCAATGGAGGGAAGAGCTTTTCTGCTGCTCTGCGGGGAACAGAAAAGCCACCGTGCGTGCTTGTGTCACTGGCTGTGAGAGTCTTGCAGAAGAACTCAGTTGGATGCTTACCTGGCTTTAATCCAAAATCAGGAACATGGAATATATCCTTTTCCTGATCACAGAAGTAAAGCAACAATAAATTTAACCATTTATATGGTCTCACATTTGAGCAGCAAATTCTTGATTCATCAAGATGTAAAGGATAAAGGATGCAGCTTTTCAGGGAATAAATTTCTAGTCAAATTTAAAGTCAGCTGACTTACAGAGTCCAATGGTTGGAGACTCAACTGTGCATATATCTCATCAGTGTCTTTGTCTGCCTATAAATCAGATGGTTAAAAAGAGGCAATAAACCAGATATCATCACAACAGTGTAACAAGGCTACCTAACAATAAATATAATTTGATAAAATAAGGGGGAAACATATGGCATAAAACATACATGTAGTGTGACATCATGAATTTGGCACAGCAACTGCGATGAAAGATTTGGGTAGTTTGGAATACGAGAGCCAAGCATTCCTCTAGTTGATACAGCCACCTGTTGAGAAATTGACAAACACAAATTAATGGGCTCAAGAAAGATGAAACCAGGACTTCGTGAAATATCAACAAAGTAATTGCAACTGAAAAATTAAAAGCACAAAGAACAGGGTATTTAACATATTTCATAAACAGAAGACAAGTTAATACATTGTCATCAATTGTATCCACTGTCCCTTATGTACCACTGTACCCAGTGGGCCATGACATTAGAGAACCCAACCCCAATATGCTTCTGGTCAGAAGAGCTGTGGCAATGAATTACAATGCCAAGAAACCAGAAAGAAACAAGATCAGAGTAGTTTTTTCACCCTACTACTTTTATGACAAGGCTATGGATATTGGTCATCTACATCTACTCGAAGAAAGATTAAGAATGAAATATTATATGCATTCAGATGCAGGATAAAAACATTTATAATAGTGCTTAAGTAATTGACAAGGCATAAATTTCACAGAGATAAGAGGCACCCCCTCAAACGCCTGATGTCCCTCTTCAAGAAAATGGAATACTATGTTTTAGTCATCTTGAACTAGATCCTAAACCAGTGGACCAACAGAATTCTCCCCATTCATCTGTTGTTACCAGTTTTCTTTCCATCATTTAATCAACTATTAACTAATGTTCCAAACTGTTCATGAATTGTTGACAGAAACCACTCTCATCGAAGGCATCGCACAGCTAGATCTAGTTGTTGCCAACTCAAGCTGCTCTTCTAGTTTTGACTTCACGGGCAAGTTCGAGGGCATTACCTAAGCAATCAACTATGGAATGTCACATGACCATCAACTACGTATCTTACTGAAGTCTTCTAGATGACAACAAAGTAAGATATGCTTCATTAGCATCAGTGAAATTTGAATACAATCAGTGTACTTAGCTGTATTATAAATCAGTGAAATCAGAATTATAACTACTCCCTATGATTATTCAACAGCTGATCACCTGTACATGCTCTGGACTACCTTCCAAGTTAAGAGTTAGTGTGCGCGTGTCCATGTTTTCCATAAGCTATTCAAGCAGAGAAAGATGAGAAGCAGAAGCAAACCTGTTCACTGTGTCCTTGGGGAAAGTAGTACGCGAGGCTTCCAACCTGCGGCAAGGAAACAAGTGGTCCAGCGCAAGCGTGCCATAGCTCAGTGTTTATGTTCTTCCGCACCCCTTAAACCAACGATATGAGTGAACTTTCGTCAAATAGTTAATAAACTGAAATGGAAAATGATGGAAAATACTTCTTTTGGGGGAAGAAAAACAAATACTTCATCTCATTTCAAAAAGTTGCGAAGACAACGACCAAAAGAAAGCAGTGTCACCATTAAATTTGAAAGTCATATCAGTCATTGTTGAATTAAACACTAAGCGAGGTCACAGACCACAACAAATACACTAAGTTGACGAAACTTCGATTGAAGAGAACTAACCAGACTGATCTTGAATCTCCTTTAACATCATCTCTTGAACCAGAGAAGTAGCTCCATTAACGGATGTCATTCTTAGAATCCCCTCGCTGTTGCTAAACTACAATGGTGGATGAGAAGAAGTCTAGCTTTCTTAACCATCCCCAGTCAAAACTCCTGTTGCAGAAACCTTGTGACTCCAGCTGAACATCCAACGAAGACATCTGAAAATCTGATCTTCCGTTCCGGAAACCACAGGACAAACAACAATCACGTCTAGTATCTCATATTCTAGACAAAAGCTACAAATCCATGCCACATAATCTCATTTGCCCTGAACAAAGGCGAATGGAAGGAAAATTCCAAATGGACAAAATCCAAAACCAAGGAACAAAACCTGAAAAAGGCGAAGAGTAAAAAAGCGAGATTTCTTGTCAAAGCACGCGGACCGAAGTATGAGTGGACTGGATTAGCGAGTGGCGCTTCTTTTTCTTTTCATCTTTTCAACAATTACACCAGAGAGGGAAAGAAATCGACCTTTCAAGGAGAGATTGATTGATATATAATACAATATAATTGAGTATCTATCTATCGATTCCTTGGAATCCTTCGATAGACAGCTTTGTCCATCATTCCTGTTTTCAAACTTTTGCTTCAACACGCGAATGTATGCCATTGGTTATGGCTTATCTCTTAACATTACGCACTCATCTTGTTTACGGTGAATCCATTATAGACCTGTTACAGCTTTAAAGACTGGTAGAGAAAGAAACAAGAGACGGAGAAAACACGAAATCTGCACTGGTCCTACTGAGAACCTCAGCTCAGAGGGGGGAGAGAGAGAGAGAAAGAGAAGCAAGGAATGTCAAGATGGTGCACTTTAGCACGTATTGCGAGGCTCTGGTCAGTCTTCTCTGCTGAGCTTCGTTCCAAAGACTGCAATCTTCTTCTGTTCACACACATACTCAGTCAGTAATGGCAGAACAGCTCTCTCTCTCTCTCTCCTTCCTCTGTTTTTGGGTTCGCTCGCTTTTGGGTATAAAAATATGACCGTTTTTCACGCGTATGAATCCCGACAAACAAAAAAAGATGAGAGATCCATGATACAGGATAGACACGTGTCGGTTAAGGAAAGCCCTGATTCCATTTTTCACATTAAGATATTAATAAAAAATGAATAATAATGTGAGTTTATCTTAATCTCTTGCGTACGGTTATAGCCTGCTCACTTAACTAGTGCCACCTAGACCGTAATTATTCTTCAGTATTCTAATGACTCTAACGATGAAAAGCCTGAGTCTTTGCAATCCAAAATCCAAACCCTACTTCCCAAGTATCAAAAGGGATTATGAGTCATTCAGTTCGATTTAGATATACTTATATCTGGTGAACTATGAGAGAGAAAAACAAAATGTATATATATTGGTGGAAGAAATCCAAATTCCTTGATCACTTGAGCACATATGGTTTTTTTTTAAAGATAAATTCATAAAGCTTACATCTAAATATTAAATGGAATTATCAAATAGATTTTACATGAATTTCTTTTTTATTATATGGTGAAAAATCATTAGCGAAGTTGTATGGGCTCCCTCGAGAGATGATTCAAAATCTCAAGAGGGTAGTTTGAACTTACGACCAAATCATCTTGTTGTCATATTTTTCCACCACACTAAGAGTGTAATCTATATGTGAATGTTAACAAAATGTTGCTCCCGAATCTACTCTACTCTTGGTTTGGTTCAAAGATAATCTAAGTTAGCTTCAAATCAGTTGTTTGCACATAATAAGAACCGTAAAAGTGAGCTGCATTTGTGAATGAGAAACCACCTCAAATGATTTAGTCAAATTCCGGATAACACAATTCCTTATAGTGAGAAGTTAAAGTTAAAGCTCACTGAATCCTAAATCAAATTCTAATAAAGTAATTGCAAGGGAATTAATGTTTGCCTCATTTTATTTTATTTTTCTTTACCTTTATACAAATAAAGGGTCAAGATTGAGTGTGAAGACTAAATTGTTGCTCACGTGTTTACCAAAAAAAAAAAACTCACATAATTTTTTGATTTGACATGTGCATTTGTAAACTATAAACAAATTATCAGAAAATAATCCTAATGAGATTATGATAAATTAACACCCTCATAATGAACGTTAAGTACTCAAAGTAATGGAGTAGAACATTAAATACTTAATTTAATATTATGACACATCTTTAGTCAAACTCCAGTTGTCCTCCGTCTCCATACTATTTTTTTCGAAAAGTAACATCTCAAAAGATATATTTTAGTCACATATTCCTTCAGTATCTATGTCCACGTGACTTTATCATAACGATGACCTCCTTGAAAAGTCATTTGCCAGAAATAACATGTCCATCAATTTTCCCACACTCCTTAAACTTGATAAAAACCAAAACAACTCACACCAAACCGAATGGTCCATTTCGGTTCGTTGGTCTAAGAAATTATAGTATAACTCAAAACAAATCAAAGCAAAGACTCTTTGTAAATTTTATTGATTGTATGGTAAAAAAACATTAGACGAATATGCCACTTCCCCTATTCGGGAGGTGATGCAGACCGGTTTTTTTTTTTGGTAAAGAGTAATTTCATTCAAAAGAGGGGCATGGATTACACAAGACATCCTGATTACAAAGATCCAGGAGCCAAGAGTTGAAACAATGCCAAATTGTCCTATATGCCATGGACAAGACAATCCATGATAGAGAATCTGCAACACTATTTGTAGCTCTTTACAAACATCCCAAAAAAAATGTGAATAAAGTTTTCCTTTAGAGACCAAATATCCTCGATGATGCTACGGATTTCTAGAGGGGGTTGAAGTTAGAATCCACCAAAAAACCTATCAAGTTTGAGCAACCGGTCTCGATGAAGACATTATTCCACATGCCATCTCGGACCGGCTTAGTGTCTTCTGATTTCGTTACCTAAAAAAAATATTTTTTAATTTAAATTTGGGTTGCCACTTCCAAAACCGTCAATGCGGCCACGTGGCAAATACGTAGATACCTATGATTCTATGAAAACTTGTTTGACCAGGGAGTCTATTTCCAGAAGAGAGAATTAATCCCTTTCTTTCTTAAAGCGGTAAATAACTGAGAAGTGGGTCCCTCTACATACACAAGATGCACTGAACGGGATAAGATAAGAAAGGAGTAAAGCAGGGGATAAAGATTCAAAACTCAACGACTCACATTTAATAATAAGATGATAAATATCAAGTGAAAGAAAAGATTTCCCTCTTTTTATTAATTCAAAGAAGCATATTCTTTTCTTTGGTAGTCAAAGGAGCATCTTCTTTACCAAAAAAAAAAAAAAAAAAAAAGCATCTTCATCACAAGGCGTGAGAAAGAAACGGTTGAGAAATAACGGGCCAAAAATTGCCAGAAATGATGCGATGTGGCCGATAGATACTCCAATCTTTTTTATGCCGGAAGACAGAGTTAAAATAAACTTGTGGAGATGCGGGGTATCGATCCCCGTACCTCTCGCATGCTAAGCGAGCGCTCTACCATCTGAGCTACATCCCCTGTGTTGATATAATATCCTCCCCAATGTAGACCCACACTTCTATCCTGTAGAGTTTAGTTGTGAGTCGATGCATTGCAACCGAGATATGAGATGCTTATTACACACAAGGTTTAAAGTAAAAAAAATATTGGATACAATCCATACAATATGTATCAACATGTCTTTTTATTGGACTGCATTAAAATACATTATTTAGTACCATAAAATATTCAATATAAGATTATACACCTCTTAAAATCACGGGTCTTGTTTTGATGCTGTGTACTTATTTTTTGGATATGATGTTCATTCGAACTAGCTTGCACACACTTCAACTACATCTTAAGAGGAGAATTTAATATAATTAATATACCGTCCGCAAGGGTGAAACCTACGACCTCTCTACTGAGAAGTATGGATCTTAATGCGCAACAACACGCTACATGGCATTACACATTTAATGCGCAGCACCCAACCAATTTCCTAAAATCGCCTATCTGATAGGATACTCGATCCTACCTCAAATAGCAATACCTTGGCTATACACACAAGCAAACAAGGTGAGTCACAGCCGATTCAAAAGATGTTGGAACACAGAAAGATAACAGGGACGGAGACAAAAACACAGAAGAGTGTGGGTATATAAAGGTGACATGGTCCGCTTGTCTTGACTCATGCTACTTTTTAGTTGCTACCCTTTTTGTCTTACACTCTTACTCTTTAGTCCAAGGTGGTCTCTGAGCCCATAATGAGCTTTACTTATTTTGTTGATGCACCGATGCTTGAAATCACTGAAATCATTTTGTTGAACTTAAGAGCTGACTTCTGAGCACAGGGGATCCATAAACTTGCAGAACCTGCAATGGATGAAGTAGATTTAGACTGCAAAACCCCTGTGTAAATGAGACTATGCTGTAGAAACAAGCAAAGAACAAGGAACTTAGATGACTACAATCTGTAAAGCTGGGTCGTGAATCTCAAATTCAAGTTTATGTTGATTCATGGATCCCCATTTTAGATTCAACTTGGCATTCGCTATGATGCACATAGACTTGATAAATTACTCCCTGAAACATAACTCGATGCTAAGATAATGGAAGACTACAAGTCAATCAACAGAATATACGCACAGGAGTTGTCATTAGCAGTGTTAAGTTCCAAAATCTGTCAAATTATTGTTCATCATTTCAGTGTTATAACTTGGGCAGTAGGATGGCAGATCTACTGTATGATATTAATTTCACCATCGCATCCGGTTGAGAGTTCATCTCGCCTGACAGGACTTGCTGATAAACAAACAACCACATAAAACAGACACTCAGATCACCCAGGAAAAGGAAAAAGAGAAAGCAGAAATACTTAAAAGACCACTTCATGTTGGGGAGATGTAGTGAGAATTAAATTTATGTGTTAAATTAAATATACAATGTTGGCTCATGTTCTTGTAATTTAGATGCAGCATTGCCGTTGAAAACTCCATTAACATGGAGGTACTCCATCAAAGCCTAAACCTGAAAGCTTCATCCCTGCATAAATAATACACAACAGTGCATCAAAGCAAAAACCTGAAAAGCTTTGGCCCTTTGTAAAACCACAAAAACCAGTGCATTGGGAACATTAGATAAACAAACAAAGAAAATTCATTTCCAAGGTTCCAGCATTCTGATGCTTCAATGGTCCTCTTCACCCTTTTGTTTACTTATTCTATTTCTTTTTCTTTTTTTTTAACACTAGAATAGTAGCATATTAGTAGTTTCCAAATTATCCAGTTTTGGGATCATTTTCTGGAAAGACAGCTAGGCTAGACCAATTGGCATCTCAGCATCTGGTTTGATTTTAGAAACACTAACTAAGACTGTTAATTTATGCGGTCAGCTTATGGATGACTATCCTGGGGATCAGTGAATGGCTTATCTCACACACACACACACACACAGAGGAAGAGCATAAGTTTATGAGATAAGTAACCTGTGAATCAGCAAACGCTTTATTTCAAGGCTTATACACACAGAGCAGGCATAGTGTCAGGCACCGAGGAGAGCATCTACTTGATGTAAACAATGCCTTCATCTGGGTCATCCACATCCCAGTCCCTGTCATCTTCAGAAGGATAAGATAATTCTGATTGTCCTTCCTCCTGAACTTCTACAGATTTTTTCTCATTCTTTAACTTATCCAAAATTGCAATCACCTGTAGATATTAAAATGAAGTGGTAAGTGCTCCAGCAAACCACAAATCTTGCATACAGTTGCAGTAAATGAAAAGCTATAAAGTAAATAAAGAAAAGGAAAGTGATTCATTATCGGGATTATCCTGCTCATGCTACAGAAAGCCAAAACCTATGCAACAATGAACAGAGTGTAGGTGCAAAAAGTGGAAGGCATAAAGTTATTCAAGCCACAAGAACAATCTTATAGAACAATTGAAATATCCAATATAACATGAAACTTTGAAAGCCACCTGGAAACACTCAGTCAGCTGTTGAAATGACAAAAAATTTTCACAACAACCAGATGAATCATGCAGTGCAAGGTCCTGCAAGAAAGGCTCTTAGAACTAGTAGGTACAGGAGCCAGCTGCCCAATGTAAACTCCTCCTGGTGTGCTCCTTTTTATGTAAGGCCTCGAAATTCATGGGGTTTTAGTTCTCATTTTTCTCTCAAAGTGGTCAGTGAAGATAGCCTAAGTTGCCTGACCACTAGAGATATTCAAGTGTCACAGAAGCATATTAAATATTAAAGTACTGGATGTTGCAGGTTATGGACCTTGAAAGGTCAGGTTATGGTTAGCAGAAGCCTGAGGTTAGGCAACAATGGTGTTGTGATAGCTAACTTTGCTGTCAGAATCCCAAAGGGTGCGGTAAGACAACCCAAAATACATAGAGCTACACATAACAGTAGTACAAAGTTGAATAGAATAGTTGCAGTTAGAATTAAGGTTTGTGAGGTCTGGTTATATCATCTGAAAACAACACTCCTAACAGGATTTGTCACAAAAAGAAGTTTGCAGTTTTTAATTTTAAGAATCAAACTGAAAATCAAGGTAGACATACATTTTTACTTGGGACTTTGCAGGAATCTTGAAAAAATAAAGTAAAATTTGATAGACATGAAGAAGAAGGAAATATGTATATATTTATAGCT
>NC_142604.1:3705000-3711794 GCF_041222555.1 Hakea prostrata | reverse complement strand
TATCTCATTGTCTTATTCATGCATTGAAGGATGCTACAGTGTATATCACATGCCAACCACTAAAAAATATATAAAATAAAAACCTTCCCATGCAAATACATTACATCTTATATATATAAATATATACTCTAAGAAACAACCTTAAAATGAGCGAATCTTTGCTGTGTGTATTGTCCACTTCAAGATAAGTTTTCAGGTTTCTTCAATCAAGCCTGCTGGTTACTGTAATGGTTGTCTTAGCAATTAAAGAGAGCTAGCTAGCTCAGTGGAACCAACATGTAGCCATAACGAGTGGAAAATGAATCTAACTTAGCTAGCTAACAAACAGTTAAGCTATACATCATTATTTTGATGACAGTGAAGTAGATAAAGTGCAATAATACAAACATATATGAAAGACCACAAAAAATCCAAAGGACTCATCTTGTACCTTTTGTAAAAAACATTGAGGGTTTCGACAAACTTTTTACTTCTGTCTGTAACTAGACTGGAGCTTACTAAAGTAAAGTCATGTGTATGTGTGAGAAAATACTCATCATTTCAATTTGAACATTAGGAGTGTTGGGTCAACTAATCATATGATCTTCTTCCATATTAACAAATATTTATATCAAAATGGAATTTCCAGGACTAACATTAAGATGACATTGTTTCTTTGGTATTCGAGTTTGATTAAGTTCCTTTTCCAGCAAAAGGAGAGCCTTAGAGTTGAGGGCTTATAGATACTGGTGGGGTTGTCTCTCTTTTCTCTGAGTCTGTACCTGATAAGAGGTTCGTTCATCTCCTGATTTGCATTTTATGCATATTCAAGATTGGCCTGAACACACCTGCAATATTAATCAAGATTTTTTAGGGCATAAATTCCCATTTTGATCCAGAGCTTGGTTTGTCCACATCCATCTCCTGACTTTAAGTACCCATTGTATATTGTTTATCATGCATTATAGTGTTTCTTAATTTATGTCATTGACATTTGAAATTTAAGATCTAACAAAATGCAGGAGAGAGAGAGAGAGAGATGGAAAGAGAATGTTAAACAGTAGAATTAACATTAAGAAACCTCTTAATTTGTCGTGGCCAAACATGTAGGTATATGTCATTGTCTTCCACCAATCACATCTCCACTTTTCCTGTTAAGAGACTCAATCTTTACACATCATCGATACATTAATGCCCTCATACTGATCTTATAGAGGTGTTAGGAGAAAGCCTTAAATATAAACTCTAGCATGCTCATCTTACTTTCTCAATAAGATGGAACCTTCATAAGGATATATATATATCCATCATATTATAAATTAGCTTTATTCTTTATGATTCTTTAGGATGCTTATCCTATTTATATGAAGAAGAGAAATAGAAATAAGCTAAGCTAACAGAAAAATATTTCCACATTTGCTTCACTACAATGAAATCACTATTCCAGATTAAACTATTGCTTCATATCAATCTACTTCCTGTCTCTTAAATTTGCCATTGTCGGGGAAAAAATAAAATTCTAGTCAATTTTTGCAACCCAAGTGCGTTCCACACATCATTTTTAAATTGGTTTTGAAATGAAAAATTGTAAAAAAAGAGCTGATAATTCTTTATCTATTACAACTTTAAGGCCTCAATTGCAAATTAAGAATTTCAAAATATAAATTTGGTCCATTGAGATATCCATGCTATGAGTGATATGGCAGAAGTCCAAGAAAATATATCTATTTAAATGAGATGTTGTAGCCAATTAAGAAGAGCTTAAGTGCGGTCATGCTAATAATAAGAATATCTATTAAGAGAAAGTAGCTTTTGATTAATAAGTGTAATCTTAGATGTCATGCCCTAATTAAATTAATTAACTACTGGTTTCATTACCAAAAAAAAAAAACTATTGGTTTAAAATATATGTATGATTGAGGTATGAAAGGTCATCATACTTTCAAAAGCCTTCAGGAATCAAGACCTTGATTTCAGGTTTTTGGACAAATAACTGAATGATAAGACATTCTTAAAACTTAATTAATTTTTGGATTATTAATGATGTATTACATTAGTAATCCAAAAAGGATTAAAAATACCCACAGAATAAATTAGTTGCTTCAACAATTATGAAGTAGTCCTCCTCCTCCTAGTTAGCATTTGAGAACAAACAATCGTGGGGTATTTGGGCCGGTTCATTAGATTTGAATTATTTAGTGAACTCGAGATTAAATGTTCCATATATGATCTTAATCTATTTTCTCAGTGACTTCACCAGGTTGAGCTACCAATTCATCAGAAAAGCTTTCTTTGCTGCTTTGGCCCGAGATGAAATATTTCAATTGTTACAATTTTTCATAAACATTCATACAAAGAACCCCAAGATTTAACGTGATTAGGCGTTCATTGTGAAGCCTACATCCACGGCAAGAAAACCTCAATCAACTTACCTCCTGAGGTGAGATTTCATTATCTTTAAATAGAAAAGAGTAAGAGTTTTTACAAGAAATTAAATTCTAATATGACTCCCCCTCTCTGTTAGTCTCTTTATAGAGTTGGAAGACTAGCAAGTTACATTCTTAACAACCAAACCTGTAACTAGGTCAGGCTAAAGGCAAAGCCTTTGGAACCTTGCTGGGCCAAGTTTTTCAAAAATCCCTTAACATTTGAACCAATCGAAGAACCACAAGAAGATAGCTCAGTCAACTCAAAGCAATACCGATCGAACCCCATCTCACTGGTAGTTAGTCTCTTTTTAATGTTGAACAACAATAATACCCTTTCCACTAAAAGGATAATCCCCCCTTAATCCTTATTCTATTCTTTGGTGAAAGCTCAAATACGGATAGAATTAGTAGGTAGCTTTTAATCTTAAACAACGATAATACCCCTCATTCTTTGGATTGAATTACTATTACACCCTTAGTGTTAAGACAAAATAGACCAAAAGTGGATTATTCTATTAAACATATGATGGAAAGATATTACAGAAACACAATTCTCTACCCTCGCGAATAGGAATGGAAAATCCAATTCATGTTAACATCGTTTCTACTTCTCTTTTTTACAATTCTGCCCCCACCACTACTAATGCTAGTAAGGGGGGAGAAAGAAAGACAAAAAAGGGATTCCAAAAGCTAGATACAAAAGCAAATCAAACTGGTAGGCCTGGGAGAGTGGGAGAGAACGAACTATCACTATCTCTCTTGTACATAATTTAGGCTTAAGCCACAGTTTCGTGATTCTCACGATACCATTTGCTTCGCAAATTCTTTGAATTTTCCCTTTCGAAGTTTATTGATGGCTGATTACCATATAAGGAAATTATCTAAAACCCTACATTGTAGTGAGAGATTTTTCTTTTTAGAGTATGATAGAAAGGGGTAGCGAGGGTTCAAGAAGATCACGACTCGATTTCTGCTGCTTCAGTGGAAGTCTGACATAAGTTAACAAGCCAACACGGTTGGTGTTGGTCAGAGAGTTGGGTTGTGGGTTTGGGTGTCTTATACTGTGTGGTCTCAAATAAATGAAGTTCTGGTGCTAACTCTATTGTGGATTTTCTTGCCAATATAGATGCTAAATAAGCAAGCTCTGGTGTTTCCACTCTTCCTTCGTGATGAATTGGCGGCCCCTACACAACAATGACTTAAGCTTCGTTTTTGTGATTCATTTTCTTTGTTAAAGAACAGGCCCTAGCCCTGTTGTGGCCATGCAAAGGGATCTTTTTTGTGTTTTTTTCTTTCTTACTTCATTTTTTTTTTTTTTACATTTTCCTGTGAACATTTTCCTTGGCCGTGTCAATTTTCATTTTTCTTAATACAAAGGGATCACTTCTCGAGTGAGAACTCCTTAAAACACTCCCTATGCGTTGAAAGTGTAAACCAGTCGACACAAAATTGGACGGAACTTCAACCCATCACTGCAAGGATGTCAAACTGATTCTGGGACATGACCGTGATCTGTGATCTCATTCATTATCCTGGAGATCATCTCCACGCCCACCCCCAAGGCTGTAAAGGTTTATTTTAAATGAATCTCCCAAAACTCTTGGGAGTGAAAACAACAAATAAATTATAGAACAGGGGGAGGAGTTGATCACAAACGAGTAAGAAGATATCTCCAAAATTTTCTTCCACATTAGAGAGAGAAGATCTCGATGGCCTGCCCATCCAAGACACCCGAAGGAGAGTGGCTCTCCATATATGGCTTGGCTGAAGCTAATCAGTCGACAGGAAGACTCCAACGACCACAGAACAGGCATTAGCTTGCAAACATATGTGATGAAAAACACAAGCATGTATGATGTGAAAATTTGAAAACAAAACAGAATGTCTTTTGTATCTCAAGTTCATATTTAACTCCTTAAAATACAGGGAAATAGTTGAAACTGCTTATGTAAAACCCTCAGTGCCAATTAGATGACTCATCCCAGAAAATGGCCAATCCTACAATCATATGTTAGACTAAAAAGATCATTGTGCCACACTAACCGCATCCCAAACTACAACAATTGACAACCCACCTAGCTACTCATATTAATCAGATCCCTGAATAAAGCCAACTATGTTATCTTCTTTTCACCACTAAGATGAAACAAAATACATGTAACAATATAGCAAGCAACATTATTCCAATGCTTGTTTGCCTAAGTTGAATAATAACATGTTTCCATAACCAAATGAACTCTGGTAGCCATCATCATATTTCTCAAAGACAAACAACTCAGATTAAAACTACTGAATTTTACAAGGCTACTAAAATTGAACACATTGCACTTACAGCTTGGGCAAAGTCTTTCACATGAAAAGTTATTGGGAACATAATTTACAGCAAAAAGGACATCTTCCCAACTACCTTATGCTCAAACAACAAAACCTTAATCTACTTTAGCTTCGAAGTATCAAAGCCTTGGCCTTTTCCACTTCGCTTGCAACCAAACATAACCTAAGAAATTCTAGCAATGCATTGCAAAATACAATTCACCTGATAAGCAGCCAAGAGATGTTTGCAATTCTCCTATGGTATGTAAAAGATAAATAGTAACACCATAATTGATCTAATTGTACACTAAACTGCAAAAGGTACTTTAAATTTTAGAAATGAAGGGAATAAAAACGAAGCCCTAAACTCACTACAGTCATGTACTACAAGACTCTCACCCCTCTCCTCTTCTTTTCTTTGTAGAGACAAGAAACCTCCAAACCCTAAAATCACCCCTCTTGCTCCAAACCCTACAAAAGAAAAATGCAATGCCACAGACAACAACATGGGGACATTCCAAAATCACAGGCTACCAGATACAGAGGCACCCTGAGCTAGCACAGTGAAGAAGCAGGCTGAGGGATGAACTGCTCCCAAGCTTGAAAGTGAATAAGATTATATTTACCTCAGCAGACACTGGGGAACAGATAATCAGTTTAAGTTGCAGCATCAGCGATTTACTCTTCCTCTCTTCCTTCCACTTTTTGTCTCACTCTCTTGTGCCTTCGCATGATCTGATTTCTCTTTCACAGAATCTTCATTTTCTTGTAGCTTCAATGAACTGGATTTCCCTTTGGCAGTAGTACCATTAGCACTGCTCTTGCCACCAGTTTTTGTAGTTTCCCCCTTAGACTTGGTGCTTGTTTTGGTCATCTCATCCTTGGACTTCATCATGGATGCTTCTTTGGATTTGCTCCTGATTTTCTGACATTATCTTTGGATTTGCTACTAGCTTTAGGTGTTTCAACCTTTGATTTTTTGACAATTTTAGGGCTGTCATCTTTGGACTTACCACCAGGTTTAACGTCATCCTTGGATTTACTACCTGATTTTCTAATGTCACTCTTGGATTTGCTGGCTGAAACTCCACTAGCACTACCAATAAAAAGCTCTGTAAATCCTCAAGCTGCAGTGGCTCAAATAGGAACATAAATGGAAGCAAGCATAATCCAGTTACCTTTTGGCAGAAGCGCTCTGGCTTTCCTTGCTTGGTTCCTGAATCTGAATTCATTTTGACTTTCTTCTTTTTGGTGCCTTGTCAAATGAACATAAGTACAAGTACAGCTTTAGGCATAACTAAACTTTATTTACCCAATTCAACAAATCCAAGCAGAACAAGTTGACAATAAAATGATTTATAGCATCAACGAGGTGGTTTCATGTGTAGTTAATATCAGCAGCAAGAAAAACACTACTAAGAAAACATGCTGTCTCAAAAACTATACAAAACAACCCCCACATGAAAGAATTACCCTTAACAAACAAACTATAACTCAGATCCAAAAAGAGAGAATGTTATAGAAGATAGCAGCTATCATGCTGTAAATATAAAATCAACTATCTACGTGTCACAGAAAAAATCTTATTTGGGAAAAGAAAAAGCTCAGCTAAAAGAGATTTGCATTCTTTGCATGCATTAATCACCTACAAATACAAGTTCCAACATTACACAGATTAATAGGTTAATGTAAGAAGGAAAAAATTATCAAAAGTAAAAACGACGGATGCATCAATGATAAAAAGAAGCATTATGAAGAATGCCAAAAAGTTCATGTCTTGGTTTCTAAAATGTACTAACACTTTAAAACAGTCAAAACAGGTTTATCTTTTGTGGGACACAAAATACAAAATTTATATGCTAAAACTAGCTCACAAAGATTCCATATACTATTTAGTATTTATACAACCACCGAACGGAAAATTGTAATTCAAAAGAAGAAAGCCAAATTCACTGCTCCAATATATGGAATAGGCAAAGTCAGAACACCACGTCCAAAATCAAGTTTATAACAATGGTTCAATGCATGACTCCAACAAAGCATACAATCTCACGCATAGACCAATTGACAAAT